>NC_091358.1:19852523-19999092 GCF_038502225.1 Cherax quadricarinatus | reverse complement strand
ATAGAGACTCATACTTTCCGTATTGGATAGGACTCGACCCACTGGATACCCTCCCACCCCAGGGCTTGCCTCCAATTGTAGAATGGTAGTTACACTCTGTCGGTCCCGAAATTTACGTAAAACATACCCAGACGGTTTATCACCCCACAAAACATCCTCTAACCCTGCCCTAACCCTAATTGCATCAAACCTATCATTGTGTAATTCAGCTATTCTACTCCGCAGTCTGTCCATATCATCCTTCCTACCACCTCCCCCAACATAACAATCTTGCAACTGTCCCTCCAGATAATTTTGCAACCCAAAACGCCACCTCGCCTCCTCTCGTCCCCTAGCCTTAAAAAAATTCGCTATTCCAGGTTTTGCCTGCATTTCCCACCAATCTAACAGATCTATCTCCCTGTTCCTAGCCTCCCAAAAAGGCAACCACCAATCACTGAAAAAAGCCCCCTCCCCCTCCTCCTTAAGAAGCCTTACATTTAATTTCCAGTACCCGGAATAAATACGCACCACTCCATCCCACATCAAATCTGCTATTACCGCTCTGTGATCAGAAAACCCCACATCGAAGGTTTGCACCCTCACAACATCTATACCCTGCTTAATATAAATTCTGTCTAATCGCGCTTCATATCCCCTACGGACGAACGTATGCTCCACTAGGTAACCCCCCCTCCCCACCACATCAACAACCCCAATATCTCGCAATACATCCCTCAGCACACTCAGCACACAACCCGCCCCTCTCGGTTCGACATCACCACTCCTAATCACACAATTCCAATCACCTCCTATTACTGTTATAGCAGGCAAACCTCTCAAGTGATACAGCAATACCTCTCTGACAAAATCTACTTTTACCCTGATATTACTAGTTGCTGGCATGTAAACTCCCACGAAACTAACTCGACTCTCACCCCAGACGCCATCCACCCTCACGATCCTCCCACCCCCCCCCCTCTTCCCAACCGATGACACGCTAGGGGCTGGTCTCCTTTACCGCAACTGCTACCCCACCTTTCAATTACAAACCACTGGTTACATACATCCGATATCCTTTCACCCTCAACACACTACCAGCCCTGTGATTATGCTCTTGCAAAAAGCATATGTCAACATCAAACCGCCTTAAAAACCACTCCAACCAAACTTTCTTGACCTCAGTCTTAAGTCCATTAACATTATGCGTGACACATCTGAAAATTACAGAAGGGGCGGCTTTCCCCTATGCCTCTGGGATTTACCCACTGCACTTTTCATATTACGTGTTCCTTTGCCACTCGAGTTTTCCTGTGCAGTCACCTCCCCCCTCACTTTCCCAGTTTGCAACTCAGGCACACCTCTACCACTATGTGTCCTCGGCTCCACAACCGCTGCCCATGACTTCTTCCCCGGCCTCTGCCCCGGGGTAATGACCTCATCTATCTCTGATGCCGCAGTTCGTTTCCTAGAACTCACACTTACACACATATCACCCTCAGACAAATCCTCCTGGTGTACCTCCACGGCCACAACATGCTCCCGCCCAATCTTACTCAAGTCTTCCTCAACAATTTGTTGTCCCTCCAAAGTTCCAGCTTCACATGAACTGAGGACACCTTTTGCACAGGGTTCCTCCTCATTCAAAAAATCCTTGATCACATCTGCCAATAACCCATCCTGGGTTGAAGCTTCCTGGACGAAAGTCTCCTCAGATGTCACCTTCAACTCCCCCGACGCCCCTGGGAGAGTGACACATGTCTCCGCCGCCGCCGCCACCTCCCGGTCGACCTCTTCGCTCCAGAGGTCATTCCTCCGGCCTCCCGAGGCATCAGAGCCAGGCACCAAATTACACGACTGTTGAATCACAATTGGAGTGTCGAGAATTCGAGAAGCCCGCCTCCTAGGACACTGGGCTGCCATGTGCTCATAAGAGCTGCATAGACGACATGTTTTCCGTTGCCCAGCATAGTACACATAAACCTGTGTTCTACAACCGATCATCGTAACATAGGATGGTATAGGCCTTGTTAAAGTCATTTTAAGGGTGTAAGAACCTTCCGGCATTCCTTCATATGGACCATCCCTCCACACCCCCATTGTTGCAGAATGCACTGTCCCATAACTTCGAAAAAACTCCTGCAGGCCATAAGCCGTAGCCTCGAAGGGTACATTCCGTACCTTCACCCATGTGAAGTACTTAGAGACGTCATGTAACACAACATCCATCGTTGAATTCACACTCATGCGTTGTTCCTGGTAATGCTCGACAATTCTTGTGTAGAAATCGACTCGTAGAAATTTCACAAAGATTCTTGTTAAACCATTAAGGGCGACGCCATACAATTCCTCGTTGGGAATACCATATGTATCCCTGATGATGTTAGGGAGAAGGACGTTCATGGTATCTCCACTTAACGTACCACGAACCAGCTCTATGCAGATAGTATTCACACCTAAAGTCAGTTCCGGATCAGCCGGGCTGTGGCTCGTATGTTGGTTTGCGTGCAGCCAGCAGCAACAGCCTGGTTGATCAGGCTCTGATCCACCAGGAGGCCTGGTCTCAGACCGGGCCGCGGGGGCGTTGACCCCCGGAACTCTCTCTCCAGGTAAACGTACTGTATGTTCCGCCATGTTGATATCCCAATGAGCAGCGCACGTCCTCACTACTCAATGGTTGTTGCTGAACTAAGGTTGCTCGCCTGAAGACAGCAGAGGGGTGCCGAGACACAACCGCACTCCACCGTGGTCAGGCAGCGAATGAGGGAATAACGAAGTCGGAGGCTGGAGGGGAGCAATGATGTCAACCACACAGCCAGTATAGTGAACAACAACATCAGACACACCATGGTGAACAACGTTAGTCACAGTCAGTATAGTGAGCAACGTCAGCTACAGTCAATAGGGAGAAAGGAAACACGAACCTATTTGTTCCCACTGTTGCAAAACTAGTCGTATAAAGTTAATTAACCTAGCGGCTAGTGGTAAGTTAAATAAGCCTCAGCCTTTGGGGAAAATTAATATTTTAGCTAAAAATCTACAAGAGATAGATGACTGCATGACAACCTTCTGTAGAACGTGACACATCTCACTTAATGAGAATGATAGTAAAGTTGAGGCATCCACCTTCAGGGGTACCAGGGCTTATTGTTCCCTCTAAAGAGAGAGAATACTTCCAGTTTTTGAGACCTCCTTAAACTCCACCGGGTTATTAAAAGCTTTTTGAGGGAGCTATATTCTCTGTCCTTTTGCATAAAATTTTTGTGGACAGTAAACATTATATGGGATATTTAACTGCGTGTCTGAGGGATTCCCCATGAAAGATGCCGTATTATTGATAGGCAATAATATTTTAAATTTAACAAACTGTGAAGAGCCCATAGTAAATACTGTGTCTTTTTCTCTGATGTTGGCCATAACTCGGGTAATGTCCCCAGGGGTGTTTGTTGAGAATGTTGACCTATCCTTTGAGAACTCAGGTCTAGGGTTAGACAATTTTATGAGGAAAACTGGCCAGGGCCTTGTAAATCTAGTAAAAAGTTCCTGATCAAAGCTTCCTATTCCAGGGTCCCAGGACTGCCAGACGTTTGTTTCCATGCCCGAGGGACTGTTGCTGCCATGCCTGAGTATTATTAATATAATCAAGGGGGAAGCGCTAAACCCGGAGGATTATACAGCGCCTGGGGGGGGATGTGGAAGGCATTCAGGCTTAATTTGGGGAACTGGAGCACAGATCCAATTCCCTAAATCAAGAGCCCCTCACCAACATCAAGGAACCTTCCTTGAGGGGTGCCATGCCCGAGGGTCTGTTGTTTCCATGCCCGAGGGACTGTTGTTGCCATGCCCGAGGGACTGTTGTTTCCATTCCCGAGAGACTGTTGTTGCCATGCCCGAGGGACTGTTGTTTCAATGCCCGAGGGACTGTTGTTGCCATGCCCGAGGGACTGTTGTTGTCATGCCTGAGGGACTGTTGTTTCCATGCCCAAGGGACTGTTGTTTCCATGCCCGAGGGACTGTTGTTGCCATGCCCGAGGGACTGTTGTTTCCATGCCCGAAAGACTGTTGTTGCCATGTCCGAGGGACTGTTGTTGCCATGCCCGAGGGACTGTTGTTGCCATGTCCGAGGGACTGTTGTTGCCATGCCCGAGGGACTGTTGTTTCAGGAAAAGATTTTTGGATTTTGCCACCGAAGTGGCTAGTTTATTGTGCACCCCATATTCATCCTGTGGACGGTAGCGCAAGAGCATATGGATACACAAAAGGCCCAGGAGCTAGGCCCCAAGGGGTTAACATGAATACATATGGATTTATATTTATATATCTATAGTTCACTTATCTGTTACAAGCAAATTTAGGAAATTTTCTTAGTATATCTGGTATCTTACGTTCACTAATAAGATATCTTGACATGTCACATAGGTTATTATACTGTCTGTCTCTGTATTTAGAAATTTAGAAATTTTAGCATACATACAGAGGTACAAAAAAAATACAGGTAAGAGCAGCATGCCAAAGCCACTTATATGCACAGCATTACGGGCTGGCTTAAAATTAACTTAAGATTAACTAAGCAATGATGAAATCAGTGATAAGACATTATTGTAAACCGATAACTATAACGCACAAATGAGTATTACAAAGACAGGTCATATGGTTGCATGCATTGCTGTACATTCAGTCGAATGGAGTATTCTGTTAGGTAGTGTGTTTAAAAAAATAACAGAGTTAGATTGGGTCCTAGGTTTAACATTTATGTGATATAATTGTGAGTAACATTTTGGATATACAATTTATAAGGTTCAGTTATTCAGTATTTATTTGGTTTTGAGTGAGTAAGTGAACTTTGAGAAGAGACTTGAATTTATAAACAGGTAGTGTTTCTTTTATATTTACAGGTAATGAATTCCAGATTTTAGGGCCTTTTATGTGCATTGAGTTTTTGCATAGTGTGAGATGGACACGAGGAATATCAAAGAGTGATCTGTGCCTTGTGTTATGGTCATGTGTTCTGTTGAGGTTGGCAAGGAGATGTTTGAGGGGAGGGTTAATATCAGAGTTAAGTGTTCTATGTATGTAATAGGTGCAATAATAAGTATGGATGTTTTGTATGGTGAGTAGGTTGAGTGTTTTGAATATTGGTGGAGTGTGTTGCCTGTAGTGAGAATTTGTTATCATTCTAACTGCAGCCTTTTGTTGGGTAATTAGTGGTCTGAGATGGTTAATTGTTGTTGAGCCCCATGCACAAATTCCATAGGTGAGATAGGGGTAAATAAGAGAGTGATAAAGGGCCAGGAGGGCTGACTGTGGAACATAGTACCGTATCTTCGATAGTATGCCTACAGTCTTGGAAATTTTCTTAGAAATTTGTTGTATTCCTCAATAAGTGGACAATTAAGCACATAGTGTTCGGGTTCCCTTCTTAAACTTTGCTTTTAAGGCTGCCATGAATTAATCCCATTCAGATCACCTGGTTAAATATGAAATTAAATACGACCTACTAATGTGTTCCAAACTTGGTAAGGAAGTAGGGGCAAGCCCAAAATTAGACTGACAGTTATTGACAGTTCCTAAGAAATTCGGGTCTCGGATCCGGAATATGACTCATAATTTCTTTTTAGGTCATTTGGGGATTACTAAAACCCTTGATAGAATATTAAAAGTTTTTTTTTTTTTTTTTGGCCAGGCATAAGGAGATATGTGCGGAGTCACAACCGTTCCTGTAGAGAATGTCAAAAAGTAGGTAAACCCGGACACTCCATTAAACCGGCACCATTTCATCCCATACCTGCGGATTTAATATCTTTATTTCTACAAGTATATATACAAAGACCATAGCTGACATCAATGACATACTACTATATAGGAAGCCGCTTGTTTTGCTGAGCATTTCGGGAAAATTAGGTCAATTTTTGTCCCAGGATGCGACCCACACCAGTCCACTAACACTCAGGTACTTATTTTCTGATGGGTTAACATGGCTAGCAGGTGCCTTGAGGAAACACGCCCTAATGTTGTCTGCCGTACCAGGAAATTGAACCCCAGACCTCAGTGAGCTGAGTGCCCTAGCGATCGAGCTACGGGACACTCTAGGGTGAGTTAATTATTGACTGTGTGGAACTATTACCAAGTGCATCTAGTATCAGTGATAGGATTGTTGAAATTAACACTGTACTCGGTATTAGAATGTTTAGAAACGAACCAGACACTGTCACAGTGAATCTTACCAAGTGTCTAGAGGTAAATACACACAGATCTAAATGGATTGTGAAAACGTGCAATTGCATTAAGTTTTATAACCTGCATGAACTGTATCACTGTAGGCAACAAGAGCATTTCACCCCTCCATGGAAGATGTGTTCATTTAATATCACATACCTACAAGTCCCTCCCAAGAAGCTCATTGCTAGTAATCCCTTCCTTAAATCTCTTGTTAGAGCAACTGCTCAAGAAGAAATTTCTCACCTAGCTGGTAGTAATAAGTTATCACAAGTTATATACACTGATGGATCTAAACAGGAGTCTTCTGGCAGGGCTGCATCTGCTCTTGTTGCCACCTCCCTAGTTAAGAACGATAATAAATTTGTTGAGTTAGGCATAAGAATTAACAACTGGGCGTCTACACTGCAAACTGAATTGTTTGCAATCCTAATGGCGCTAAAGCTAACCTATGACACTGAGCTTGACTCTATCATCATTACTGATTCTATGTCATCATTGAAGGCTCTTGGCTCATATAATGACTCCAACAACATGCTCATTGGGGAAGCCAGGTATAGATACTCAAAAATTAGGGACAAAGGAATTAATGTACAATTGCTATGGATCCCATCACACATTGGATTACTCCTTCATGATAAAGTTAATATGTTAGCCAAGAAGAGTATCGAGAAGGAGAATGTAGAATATAACTTTGGTATAACTGTGTCTAGCATTAGGAATAATATTAGGAGAGAAGTAAATAATGAAGATGATTGTTATAGGAATGCAGTTAGAAGCCTGAGTAGATCTATAACCCATTATGATAACATGAACGTAGATAAGTATGTTTATGGAGCAACTTGCAATGTGAACAGACTGACTGATGTTGTAGTGGGCAGGCTTAGGCTTGGTTACAAGTACTTCTGGCAGTTTGGGAGACACACAGATGATAATCAAACTAAATGTAAATTATGTGATCAGGCATATGGTCACTCTCTTGAACACTATGTGCTTAATTGTCCACTTATTGAGGAATACAGAGACAGACAGTATAATAACCTATGTGACATGTCAAGATATCTTATTAATGAAAATAAGATACCAGATATACTAAGCAAATTTCCTAAATTTGCTTGTAACAGATAAGTGAACTATAGATATGTAGATATAAATCCATATGTATTCCTGTTAACCCTTTGGGGCCTAGTTCCTAGGCCTTTTGTGTATCCACATGCTCTCGCGCTACCGTCCACAGGATGGATATGGGGTGCACAATAAACTAGCCACTTCGGTGGCAAAATCTAATCTACCAAGTGCAAAGTCAAGTAACCAGTATTTATTCACAATCATGAACAAAGCTATTAGGTGTCTGGAAGCAGTCCAGATGTGGAGTATAAAGCTCTTACTAAATTCACTTCCTACTTTAGCATTCCAAAGTCAGTCCAGAGTGAACAGAACAGGGTAATAATTTTACAGCAAAATAATTCAGAGAAGCTTTAACTAGGCTAGGTATTAATCACCAACTATTCACAGTCTATCATCTTCCGTCCCAAGGCACCTTGAAAAGATTTCACCAAACTTTAAAAACTATGATCAGGGCCTTTGCCTGCATTTTCCTACAGACTGTGATGAATCACTTCCTCTGTTGCTGTTAGCAATGCTAGATGTGAGGGAAAAGTAGGTGTAAGTGGGGTTAAGGTTGTTCGGGCAACCAGGAACCATTAGCGAGTTACGTTGCGCGCGCACCCCCCCCCCCTCTGGCGGGCTGGGGCAAAACTAGTTCCTGGTGTCCGATTTGTTAGTTTCTACTCCTGGTAATATTGACCTTACCTGGTGTGGGTTGAAGTTTGGAGATTCACTTCACCTCCACTCTTCTCCTAATCAGGTAGGGTGATATACCAGGAGTATCACTTTCTTTCTTATTTTGTTTGCTGGTTACCAGTAATGATTTTGGCATTTATCATTCTTTTTCTTTCTTAAATGTTATATTATCATGACTATGGGTAACCAGTTTATTTTTTTCTTATTACCATTGTCTGCATCGCTCTTGGGCTGTGTAGACCCCCTTGCCTGACGCTCCTCAGTAACCTGACAGCAGTGGTACGAGGAGGTGTTGTTGTGTCTCTGTTGACACCGCTGGGAAATTACTGGTGTTGAGATGGCGGTTTGTTATCGCAGACGCGTTAACACTATTGGTATTGAACTGCTTCGAGGTGCGATTACACCTAGTTCAGCTCAAATACTCTTACCCAAGATAATCAGGGAGACATACGGCATACAAGATAGTGAATTGTATGGGGTAGCGCTGAACGGAGCGCATAGAGTATTTGTGAAACTGCTTGCTGCGACAGTTTATGAATCGGTGGTTACGCGCTTTCAAGATGTGTGTTTTGACGTTACTCCTGCTGTGCGTGTGAGACTGGTGGATGTGTCTCGATATTATACCTGGATAAAGTTGAGGAATGTCCCCTTCGAGGCAAACGAAGCTGACATCAGAAACGTATTTGAGAAATATGGAACTGTGCATTCTGCCCAGCAGGGTAAGTGGATAATGGGTGCCTACACAGGTATGCCGGAAGGTACTTTCAGCCTTAAGATGACGTTGCGCCAACCCATACCGTCATATGTGTATCTTCAAGATTTTAGGACACAGGTAATGGTTTTATATCCTGGACAGCGGCGTACGTGTCGCATTTGTGGAGAGTATGACCACATAGCGGCGGCATGTGAAAAGAACAGACGCGTGACCAAACCTGTGCAAGAAGACGTAGCCCCAGTCACACGTGATGAAGGTGAGCATCGTTCGTCAGAGGAAGGGCGTGGTCGTTTGTGGAGTGAGATGGTGGAACAGGCTTTTCGAAATGAGAGTGAGTCCTTCCCTCAGCTGCCTGCACCTGAGTCGTTGCCGATACCATCTACTGGATTGGTACCCCGGCATGACGTGTTGAGTATTGGTCGAGAGACGAATGTCGGTGAGGATTTAGACGAAGTCTTAAGGACCTTGTCACCGCAAGTGGTGGAAGCTCCGTCTCCGGAAGACGTAGCTGGAGACTTTCTGAGTCCGGATTGTCAACAATATGAGACTCCGCAGAAGGACGACGAGACTGGGACATCGGGAGACTTCATACCTCATTGTGAGGTGGATGTTGAGGTACACCGTGAGGCTTCCTCGGATCTTGACATGGAGGATAAGAACGTTACCAGGAAACGGGCAGCTACGTCAGATTCGGATGACGTACTGACGCCGGCACAGAGGACTGGGAAAAAAACTGAGAGGATGGGTGAGGGGAGGGGTGGGGAGGGGGGGGGTCATGAGGGACGCCATCGCAAGAAGGGAGGCGAATGGGAAGGTACTGTAAAGAAGACACATAGACGTAACAAATCAAGTGGTGAACCACGGGAGAAGAGGAAAGGGTGGAAAATATAACAGGCCTTAGGTGTATGACTGCTAATGTTAACGGTTTGTGTACTAGATTAAAGAGAGATTGGTTGAGTAGTTTTCTTAGCAAACATAGAATTGATGTTCTCTTCCTTCAAGAACACAATTTCAAAGAAGGAGAAGTGTTGCAGGTTGCAGGTTATACAGTACTGACCCTGCCAACTATTCGTTTGAAAGGTGGTGTGGGTCTTTTAATAAAAGAGACGAGCCCGTTTGTGTTGCAGAGATGTGAGGGGGGTGGGGGGAGGGTGTTGCGAGTGGATGGGACTTGGATGGGAAAGCGTGTATCCTTGGTAAGTGTCTATGCCCCTGCGGAGAATGACACGAAGGTTCGAACGGATTTTGTGTGTGAGGACCTTGTTTATTTTTTGCGTGGTCTTCCGGAAGTAGCGATAGTGGGGGGTGACTGGAACTGTGTCATAAGGGCGGCTGACGTCGAACCCAAAGGGGCTGGGCATGTGTCTGCACCTCTCAGAGATTTGTTGAGGGATGTTAAGTTAAGAGATGTGTTTGGGGGAGGGGTGTGGGAAACAGAACATACTTTTATCAGAAGGGGATATGCTGCAAGGTTAGACAGAGTGTATATTTCGCAGGGAGTAGTTGTAAAGTCTTTTAATACGGTGGAGACGGTCTTGTCAGATCATAGGGCAGTTGTAGTGGAGGTAGGGTGGGAGGGAATGGCCGAAATTTATAAGAATTATTGGAAATTAAATATTAGTGTGTTAAGTGATGAGGAAGGGTTGGAGGGTTTTTCTATGCTGTGGAATGAGCTTTCAAGGGAAGCTCAGGAGGTGGAAGACATTGTAACGTGGTGGGACTCGGTGGCAAAGGAAAGGATAGTCCTTTTATGTGAGGGAGGGTAGGCGTATAAACACTTTAAAATATGGGCTAGCGAATTATTTAGAGGATCGATTACGAAGTTGTTATGGGCAGGGATCGGTTAGTGGTGTTTACCCCATGGACGAGATTGTAGACATAAAAGAGAGCTTGCGAACGTTGCATAATGAGCGGTTTCAAGCGGTGAGGGTGCAAGCAGGATTAGAAGAAGTTTTGTGGGGAGATAGGCCATCCGCGTGTGTGTTGAGACAACAAAAGCAAAAGCAGGCGCTGACGGCAATCCCGAGCTTGGAGGTAAATGAGACGATGGGAATCCATAGAGCAGGTCAAGTGATACGAAACACAAAAGCTATGAGTGCATATGCGGATACATGGTATAAAAAACACTGGACTAGTAGTGGCGTGGATGAAGTGGAATTAAGTAAGGTGTGCACGTATGCTAAGTGCATTTTGGGTCACAGTGATAGGAAGGCATTGGGTGGGGTTATTACTGAGGAGGAAATTGAAATTGCTTTACACGGAGTGAGGAAGGGCAAGTCCCCGGGTATTGATGGTTTACCGGTGGAATTTTATTTGCAGCATTGGGAGTTGATTGGGAAGTTCATGGTAAGATTATTAAATTGTATGAAGGAGAAGGGTACGTTAGGGGATAAGCAGAATACGGCAGTTGTGGTGTTGGTCCCGAAAGGCAAAGGGCAGCCAAACCTTGGGAAGTATAGGGCGATATCGTTGCTCTGTGCAGACTATAAGGTTTTCGCAAAAATTTTGGGTAATAGGGTAAAATGCGTGGTGGGGAGGGTCGTTTCGCCATCGCAGTATGGGTTGCCGGGCAGGTCGATGTTAGAAGGTCACGGGCTTATAAGAAGTTTTGTGGAGTCAAAGGGGGGAGGGGAGGGGGCGGCTTTACTGGCCTTGGACTGGCGAGCCGCCTATGATAGAGTGGAAAGAGGTGCACTGCAGAGTATTCTTCGGAGACAGGGTTATGGAGAAGAAATAGTTGGGTGGGTAAACACTCTGTATAAGGGGGCAAGGATGAGGGTACAAATAAATGGGTGTATGGGGACGGACTTTGAGATGGGTAGAGGTTTAAGACAAGGGTGCCCTATG
The DNA here is from genome assembly GCF_038502225.1 of Cherax quadricarinatus. Classification (NCBI taxonomy): domain Eukaryota; kingdom Metazoa; phylum Arthropoda; class Malacostraca; order Decapoda; family Parastacidae; genus Cherax; species Cherax quadricarinatus. The sequence continues at coordinate 19,987,532 of NC_091358.1, read as the reverse complement.
TCACAGATCTTATTTGCGTGTTTTCAGGATCCCTTTTATAGGATGGTTGAGAGCACAGTTAGTTCCCGGGGTGGGTGTGGGGTAGGGGAAGGGGTTTGTTGGCCGGCATTAATAGGTTATGTGGATGATACGACTGTTTTGGTGTGTGAACGAATGTCTATGAAAGGGTTGGAAGATGTTGTGCGTGTGTTTGAACGTGCCACGGGTATGAAGGTAAATAGTGAAAAGTCGATGATCATGGGGTTGGGTACCTGGAAAGGGGGTGGAATGGAGAGCTGTAACGTGGTTAACACAACTGCGATGTCATTAAAGATTTGCGGTATTATTTATAGAGACGATTTGGATGTGGCGCGGGAGGAAAATTCAGTAAGGACGTTGGAAAAGGTCATTGGTCGTCTGGGTGTTTTGAGGCCCCAACATCTCACTCTGGCCCAACGTGTGATTGTTGTTAACGTTTTATTGTATAGTAAGGTGTGGCACGTTGCGGCTGTATTCCCAATTACAGGAACAGCGATCAATGGAATATTGAGAAGAGTATTTACCTTTCTGTGGGGATCGAGGTGTGATTGGTTAAAACGTGAGGTTGTTATGTTACCTGTACGTCGAGGAGGTTTAGGATTGTTGGACTTAAAGCGTAGGGTGAAATGTGTTTTTCTAAAGTGGGAGGTTTGGCGTGTGGGTGTGATGGCGGGAAATATAGACCAAGTATATACGAGGGTGAAAAAGTGGTATAGGGGAATGGAGTTAAGGGAATGTGAGATTGTACTACGAGCTTTGTTGATGGTAAAGGAACGGAGGAACATTCGCATAAGGGTTTTAAGTAGGTTACTAGGGGGTACGTGCGCAGCTCCAGTAGAAGGTTTGTTCCCCATGTACTCGTGGGAAAATATATGGCTCCGATTTAGCAAGTTGAAATTACGGCCTAGGGTGCGTGAAGTCATGTTTCGTTTTTTACATGGTATATTGCCGTCAGGGGCAATACTACGATCCAGAAGAGTCGTGGTGGGAGGCGGGTGTGGGTTTTGTGGTGGGGAAGACACGGATTTTCACGTTGTCTATTTTTGCGAAGGTTTAGAAGATGTCAGGAGTTGGTTGGGTAGGGTGGTACAGAGGGTGGGAGGCAGAGGAGTGCAGGTCCTGCGTGCGTTAAGTCTCGACATCGGTGGATTAGACCAGGACGTTGAACGGGCTTTAGATTATATTATCGTGGATTACATTTATATTTCGTGGGTAATGCGGGGAAAAGGGGTCAGTGAGGTGAGAAGGCGTGTCCTTGCAATAACGTTTTATCGTACAATGTGTAGGAATAGGGAATTGTATGGGAGGAGGTGGGATAAGGGTTTTTCGGACGGTTATAAAAGGCTCACTCTTGAAACCCTTGTGAATCTGTGATAAATATACGGGCATGCCGAATAAGTTGTCGTGTAGGTCAGTGGGCAATAGCTGGCTCGTCTCTTGGGGGGAAGGATGTGAGTTGCGTGAATATGAGTTTGGGCATGAATGTTTTTTAGTTGTTATGGATGTGTGTTTGTAGATTCAGGGATTAGGGTTACTTATTGTACCTTTTGTGTACAAAATGACTGGGGTGCCTTTATATATTTGTTATGTTTTTGATGCTTCCTTTGTGTAAAGACTCGTTGTATTCTTGAGTCACTAGTTTTCTTAGTTTTGTTTTTGATTGTGTTATGGAGGTCCAGATATTTGGGCATATGAACGTGCATATGTATGTGTATATGTATATATGTGTATGTGTATATGTATGTATATGTATGTGTATAAGTGCATGTTTTATCCCTTCCCTGTTACTGTTCAATTAGTCTGTCACCGAAGTATTAAAGGGATATAACACGTGTACATTACCCTGAGTTATCCAATTGTATCCTATAAATATGTAGCAACATTATGATTTTTGTTTGTGATTCAAACGTAGTTCATAGGTATCAAGATTGAACACTTATGGAATGGATGGAAATTGCTGACGATTAATATGATCGTCAATTTATATAATATTTATTATGTTAATGAATTTGTATTAGAGTAAATCATTGAATTTGTGTCTAAGTTGGAATTTCTATAATCAATTGTATATTTTGTATGCAAATTACATAAACTATTGTTTAAACATCGATGTAACATGTTTGTATGATGTGCATGTAGTTAGTGAGGGGCTCATTGATTTAAATTGGATCTTTATAATCAAGTGATATGTTCCACATCCCCCCCCAGTGTATGCAATTACCAGTATGATGTGCATGTAGGTTATAATGGGTTAAGTGGTGTTTCCACCAGTGTTATATTTGTTACGCAGTTATATCTTTTGTTATTGTGTGTGTTTAGTGAAACGTACGTATGCATTTTATGGTGTGTTTGTCGTATATATCTATACATATTAGATAAAAATTGGTATTTATGGTGTGTACCTCGTTGTACTCTATAGATTATGTATGGTGATGCTATTTAATTTTTAAGCAGCCTTGTTTTCATGATGTTTTAAATAAAACATAAAAAAAACTATTCACAGTCTATCATCTTCCGTCCCAAGGCACCTTGAAAAGATTTCACCAAACTTTAAAAACTATGATCAGGGCCTTTGCCTGCATTTTCCTACAGACTGTGATGAATCACTTCCTCTGTTGCTGTTAGCAATGCTAGATGTGAGGGAAAAGTAGGTGTAAGTGGGGTGTAAGGCATTCAGTTAATTCGGGGAACAACACAGGAACCCTATTAGCGAGTTACGTTGCGCGCCCCCCCCCCCCTCTGGCGGGCTGGGGCAAAACTAGTTCCTGGTGTCCGATTTGTTAGTTTCTACTCCTGGTAATATTGACCTTACCTGGTGTGGATTGAAGTTTGGAGATTCACTTCACCTCCACTCTTCTCCTAATCAGGTAGGGTGATATACCAGGAGTATCACTTTCTTTCTTATTTTGTTTGCTGGTTACCAGTAATGATTTTGGCATTTATCATTCTTTTTCTTTCTTAAATGTTATATTATCATGACTATGGGTAACCAGTTTATTTTCTTATTACCAGCTCTGTTCCTGGCGTGGTCTTCCAGGATAGACACCAGATAAAGGAGCAAGACATGTGTTAATAATACTTATTAACATTATTCTACTACTACCGGCCCTTACCTATTCTACTTGTGCTCCATCCAAGTGGTAGGAGATTCCAGAACATCGCATTATTACCATCTGCCCAGGATAACCTACATAAATAACATCAGAGGAACTATCCAGGGCCATACCTACTCCTGCCCGACTAAAAGAACTGAAGGCCATTTTTTTTATTATATTTAAATTTTAAGTAAAATTCTCAAATCATTATTCTCATTTTTCCTAAGTTATTTCTTTATTTATTTTTCCATTAATTTCTTTTGTTCAGTTGGAAGGCGTTCCACTGACACTAGAAATCGTGCAGGAATCAACAGGGTACAGTCCATTTGAGCTAACCTTGTGACACAATGTGAAATGTCCCCCACGAGTGCTCAAGGAAGAATGGATCGGAGATGCCTGCAAAACACTCAACAATCCTTCTTCAAGGTTGCAGGTGGAGTGTCAGTTGATAAGGCTAACTTAAAATCTGCTCAAAACACTGTAACAGAAGTATGGCAGACAAAAAAACAGACAACACAATAAGTGTCAGGGCCCCAAGATTGTTCAGCTACCTCCCAGCATACATAAGGGGGATTACCAATAGACCCCTGACTGTATTCAAGAAGGCACTGGACAAGCACCTAAAGTCAGTACTGGACTAGTCGGGCTGAGGTTCATACATCGGTCTGTGTGTGGCTGGCCTGGTCTGGTCTCAGACCGGGTTGCGAAGGCATTGACCCCTGAAACTCTCTCCAGGTATACTCCAGGTAATGCAGGGTTTAACTTCTTTAATCAAGGAGGAAAGGTGTTGGTTCACGAACCTGTGCCTGGTCACACCTTGAAAGCTAGATTTAAGGGACCAATGCAAATAATAAGTAAAATTTCTTATTTAAATTATGTGGTAGTACCTCTTGATAAGCCCAAAACAAGTTAAGTTTACCACATTAATAAGATTAAGCTTTCTATATCCCACCTAAAGTTCCAATAATGATTTTGTTCTCTGCCTCTTTAGACGACTCTGATTCCTTTGAACACAATTCCGGAGATTCAGATTAAGCTCTCTGTCCTCCTCCTGGACTCTCGCTCCTTAATACTGGAACTTGCTAAAGATCAAATAGAAATTTTAACTATTCTCCTACAAACTTATCCTGACAAATTTTTAGATGTTCCAAAAAAATGCACACTGGGATATCATGATGTTGATGTTGGAACTACTAAGCCTATTAAACTCTCCAACTACAGAGCTAATCCTGAGAAAAGAGGCTACTTCAACAGGAGGTAACATTTGTTAGAACACAGATTAGTGGAGGAGTCCAGTCTGTGGGCTTCAACATGCGTCCTTATTAAGAAGTTTGATGGAGGTTTTTGAATGTGTACAGACTACCATAAGATGAACGAGGTCACCATTCCAGATGCTTACCCTCTACCACGTTTGGATGATGTAGTGAACTTTGTGGGTAAGGCCCCATTTGTTTCCAAACTAGACCTCCTTAAAGGTTATTATCAAGTACCTTTGACAGATAAAATATACACAAATAACCCGCACATAGAAGAGAGGAGCTTGCAACTACGTTTCAGTCCGACTTGGACCATTCAGAGTGACTTTGGAAATGGTCCAAGTCGGACCGAAATGTCATAAGCTCCTCTCTTTTATGGTCGGGTTATTTGTGTATCGTTCCAGTCACATTATTGTGCCTTTTCCTGTTATAAAATAGAGATCTCTGCCTTCGTAATTCCAGGAAGACATCAATACACTGTGACCCCATTTGGAATACAAAACTCACCTGCCACATTCCAAAAGCTCATCTATCAGGCTATTAAAGGATTTGAAGGCATCATAGCTTACCTGGACAGTATAGTAGTGGTTTCCAATATGTGGAATCAACATGTTTCTTAACTTAAAGGTCTCACCGAGAGGTTCAGAAACTTTCAACAGTTAACCTGTGTAAATCTTTGGCCAGTCTATTACTTTCTTGGGCCATTAATCAGTACCTCATAAGAAATCCTTACAAATATTTTTGGAAATGATAAGTTTCTACAGCCATTTTTGTATGAACTTTGCAGATGTAGTAGCCTCCATAATCTCACTTGCTGGTAACAAAATTAAATTCTGTTTGACCCCAGATTGCAAAGAGCCATTTAATCATGCTAAACGTTAATTGTGTACTGCACCCATTCTCCTGTCTCCCGATTTTTCAAAACATTTGTATTGGAAATAAATGGTATAAAATACCGACAGTGGAAATATAAACACATATGCAGTTTAATGTGATCGTTTATTGACAACGTTTCGCCCACACAGTGGGCTTTTTCAAGTCACAAACAGATCTACCTGGGGTGGAAGGTACGTGAGTATTTATAGTCAGGTTCAGAATGTTGAGGTCAGGTGGAGAATGCTGCATCTGACCGAAGTTCTTGGTCAGCTTTGCAGAGAAGAACATCAAGGAAAGGAAGAGTGTCGTCAACTTCTTCTTCAAGTGTGAACTGGATAGAGGGCTCGACCTGGTTGAGCTTGTCTTGGAGAGCTTGAACGTTGAAGCGTCTGGGAGTTATGAGGAGAATGTCGTCATCATAACGTAGCCAGGTGACAGTCGAAGGAATAATGGCGGAGAAACGCTCGGCTTTCAGATGTTCCATGTATAAGTATAAGCAGAGCGTTTCTCCATTATTCCTTCAACTGTCACCTGGCTACGTTATGTTGACGACATTCTCCTCATAACTCCCAGATGCTTAAACATTCAAGCTCTCCAAGACAAGCTCAACCAGGTCAAGCCCTCAATCCAGTTCACACTTGAAGAAGAAGTTGACGACACTCTTCCTTTCCTTGATGTTCTTCTCTGCACAGCTGACCAAGAACTTTGTTTTAAAGTCTATCGAAAACCCACCAACCAAAACGATCTTCTCCACTTCTAATCTCACCACGACACCAAAACTAAACATGGTGTAATTATAGGCTTCTTCCTGTGTGCACTCAGAATCTGCAGCAATGAGTTCCTTGAGGAAGAATGCACTATAATTGAACAAGTATTTTCTAAACTCCACTATCCTCGTCACTTCATCAGAGACTGCAGATGGCGGGCATTAAACATCTTCAACACACCCAGAGAAGACACTGCCGAGAAGAGATACATAGTCCTCCCCACCAACTCCATTGCCAAACATGTTTCCAACATCTTTTCCAATACCTCATTCCAAGTATCTACCTCCACAACCACGACCAAGGACATCACCAGTAATAGACAGGAAAAGCTTCCATCCTCTGCAGGGGCATACATAATCCCTTGTAATGACTACAGCAAATTATACGTGGGCGAAACATCAAGAGACCTCCAAACACGTATTTCAGAACACCAATATGCAAGACACATATGCAACAGCTAGGTATCTTTATTTCGAAACGTTTCGCCTACACAGTAGGCTTCTTCAGTCGAGTACAAAAAAAGTTGATAGAAGCAGAAGACGTGAAGACGATGTAATCAGTCCATCACCCTTGAAGTTTAGAGGTGGTCAGTCCCTCAGTCTGGAGAAGAATATTGTTCTATAGTCTGAAACAATATGGACATGATCGGCTGACATGATCGGCCATGATCGGCTGACAGAGCATAACAGTAACATTTTGCAGTTGTCTACGGACCAGGAGGGTCAGTAAGTCAATATGCAGAGGCACTGGGAAACTAGTAACAAGCAAAGCATTGGGATGGCATGAAGAAAGGCAGTGTGAAGAAAGGCAGTGTAAGAAAAAAAATAAAAAAATAAAAAAAATAAAGGGGGGGAATGGGGAGGAACAGTTCCTAGGAGGAATGAAAGGGCCGGAAATCTCCCTCTGCCCCAACAGGACCTCAGCACCGCAAGTAGCCCAGATGTGGCACAGAACCCATGCCATACCCTATCCATCATGCCAGTAAACTAGCAATCCGGGATAGCAACCTCACATCTGCCAAGCTACCTCGGTGGACAAAAGACTTGGTTGGTGTCCTTGTTCACTTTCGTCCTGCCACTTCACCCTCCAGTCAGGAACTCGTCTCTGACGATGTCTACTCGTGCCAGGCTGTTGAGAAGAAAGATTAAACTGCTCAGACAAGGAGTGATTAATCTCAAAAGTGTCAGCCAGTCTGGCTGCTTCCAATGCAGTGGTCAACGAATGATCTTCAAGAAAGACTCTAACCCCTGGTCCAACAGATTTCAGCAGGCTATCCACCAAAAGTAGCTGAACTAGGTCGCTGAAGTTGGCGACGCCACTTGCCTTGTGCCACTTAGTGAGGGACTGCTGCCTTACAAAGTCTACGTGAGACTGACCAGCTGGTTAGCACAATTTGAATTCCCTTCTGTACTTGGCATGAATACACTGATATGTCCCAAGAACTGTGGTTTTAACAACCCGATAATTAACAAATTCTTCATTATTTAAAACAGCTGTGAGCTCTTGTACTTTACCATACAATGCTGTATGTGCTAATACTGCCCAATGCTCCTCAGGCCACCTTAATGCTCGAGCCTGGTTTTCAAATGCCTCGAAAAACTGTTCAGGCTCAGCTTCAACAAAATGAGGAACTAGCTGCACTGCCTTTTGCGCACAGAAGTATTCATCCACGGTCTGCTTAAATTTCCTCCTCTCCTTCTATCAAACTCCTCCTTAGAAAATGCTTGCTGCTCCCTGGTTGTTTCAAGACTGAGTTTGGCTAACTCAAGCGCCAATGAAGTGGACTCGCCCTGCGACAAACCTGGTGCATTACCTGCTTCACAAGACTGCTGGTCTGATTGCTCTGGTGTTATCCCTCCCACATTACGAAGGAATCTAAGTAGAGATCGGCGATTAACAGCTTCTGTAGTGGCAGATACCTCAAATTGGTGTGCCATAGTTGCTTCAACCTTTAACTTTGTACGAATAATGTCACAAAGCTGCACAACAGTGAGAGTTCATTGATATTCTATGCCAACAGAACAAGCAATTCACCAACATTGCTCTAGAGATAGTTAGGGCAGATTTAGGAGAGTATATTCAGACACCAAATGCCTGACCCGTGTAGGTGGCATTAACCCAATGTAACGCGCTGTTTGCAATGCACGCAACAAGCAGCAACAGAACAGTACGACTTGCAGAATACACACACACAGTGGCAAGACTGACACGCAATAACGAAAGTGATAGCAAGGCAATTTGAATGATACTAAGAGCAGCTCCAGCTCCAGCTCCCAGACAGAGCTCCCATATTATGAACACAGGTAAAGACTGGACTTCTTTGACCAGTATAATGGGAATATAATGGAAAGGGGGAGGAGTTGCATTATATGTAAGAGAAAATATAAATTGTTGCATAAACACAGGTATAAAAATAGATGGATTAGTAACAGAATCTGTTTGGGTAGAGTTTGTAGAAGGTCAAGAAAAACTAATTCTAGGTGTAACCTGGTCATAATGGTTTTTTGGAGCAAAACAAACTCAGCAGTAATATTTAAATTGTATTTCCTTCACCTGATATACATACAATTATGTACACTATGTACAGGGGTTGAATATAAGTGTACCACACGGTAACAAAGAATGGCAAAAACAGAAACCAGAGAGAGAGCTCTGTATTCAACCAGCTAGTAGGCAAGTCTAGCAAATGCTGACCACGAGTGAACCATGTCGCCTCAGCATTTAGTGGGCTTGCCTGTGATTGGACAATAAACCAAGGTACTGATTTAACGACGGGTACCCTAAAAAAACTATTAAACCCTTAGCACCCGGTTCGCTGGTTGGGAGGCAGCCTATATGGGAGTGTGTACATATGCAGAATAAATTGTAACATACTCTTTGTTTACCTGGAGTTTACCTGGAGAGAGTTTCGGGGGTCAACGCCCCCGCGGCCCGGTCTGTGACCAGGCCTCCTGGTGGATCAGCGCCTGATCAACCAGGCTGTTGCTGCTGGCTGCACGCAAACCAACGTACGAGCCACAGCCCGGCTGATCAGGAACTGACTTTAGGTGCTTGTCCAGTGCCAGCTTGAAGACTGCCAGGGGTCTGTTGGTAATCCCCCTTATGTGTGCTGGGAGGCAGTTGAACAGTCTCGGGCCCCTGACACTTATTGTATGGTCTCTTAACGTGCTAGTGACACCCCTGCTTTTCATTGGGGGGATGGTGCATCGTCTGCCAAGTCTTTTGCTTTCGTAATGAGTGATTTTCGTGTGCAAGTTCGGTACTAGTCCCTCTAGGATTTTCCAGGTGTATATAATCATGTATCTCTCCCTCCTGCGTTCCAGGGAATACAGATTTAGGAACCTCAAGCGCTCCCAGTAATTGAGGTGTTTTATCTCCGTTATGCGCGCCGTGAAAGTTCTCTGTACATTTTCTAGGTCGGCAATTTCACCTGCCTTGAAAGGTGCTGTTAGAGTGCAGCAATATTCCAGCCTAGATAGAACAAGTGACCTGAAGAGTGTCATCATGGGCTTGGCTTCCCTAGTTTTGAAGGTTCTCATTATCCATCCTGTCATTTTTCTAGCAGATGCGATTGATACAATGTTATGGTCCTTGAAGGTGAGATCCTCCGACATGATCACTCCCAGGTCTTTGACGTTGGTGTTTCGCTCTATTTTGTGGCCAGAATTTGTTTTGTACTCTGATGAAGATTTAATTTCCTCATGTTTACCATATCTGAGTAATTGAAATTTCTCATCGTTGAACTTCATATTGTTTTCTGCAGCCCACTGAAAGATTTGGTTGATGTCTGCCTGGAGCCTTGCAGTGTCTGCAATGGAAGACACTGTCATGCAGATTCGGGTGTCATCTGCAAAGGAAGACACGGTGCTGTGGCTGACATCCTTGTCTATGTCGGATATGAGGATGAGGAACAAGATGGGAGCTAGTACTGTGCCTTGTGGAACAGAGCTTTTCACCGTAGCTGCCTCGGACTTTACTCTGTTGACGACTACTCTCTGTGTTCTGTTAGTGAGGAAATTATAGATCCATCGACCGACTTTTCCTGTTATTCCTTTAGCACGCATTTTGTGCGCTATTACGCCATGGTCACACTTGTCGAAGGCTTTTGCAAAGTCTGTATATATTACATCTGCATTCTTTTTGTCTTCTAGTGCATTTAGGACCTTGTCGTAGTGATCCAATAGTTGAGACAGACAGGAGCGACCTGTTCTAAACCCATGTTGCCCTGGGTTGTGTAACTGATGGGTTTCTAGATGCGTGGTGATCTTGCTTCTTAGGACCCTTTCAAAGATTTTTATGATATGGGATGTTAGTGCTATTGGCCTGTAGTTCTTTGCTGTTGCTTTACTGCCCCCTTTGTGGAGTGGGGCTATGTCTGTTGTTTTTAGTAACTGTGGGACGACCCCCGTGTCCATGCTCCCTCTCCATAGGATGGAAAAGGCTCGTGATAGGGGCTTCTTGCAGTTCTTGATGAACACAGAGTTCCATGAGTCTGGCCCTGGGGCAGAGTGCATGGGCATGTCATTTATCGCCTGTTCGAAGTCATTTGGCGTCAGGATAACATCGGATAGGCTTGTGTTAATCAAATTTTGTGGCTCTCTCATAAAAAATTCATTTTGATCTTCGACTCTCAGTCTGGTTAGCGGCTTGCTAAAAACTGAGTCATATTGGGACTTGAGTAGCTCACTCATTTCCTTGCTGTCATCTGTGTAGGACCCATCTTGTTTAAGTAGGGGCCCAATACTGGACGTTGTTCTCGATTTTGATTTGGCATAGGAGAAGAAATACTTTGGGTTTCTTTCGATTTCATTTATGGCTTTTAGTTCTTCCCGCGATTCCTGACTCCTAAAGGATTCTTTTAGCTTAAGTTCGATGCTTGCTATTTCTCTGACCAGTGTCTCCCTGCGCATTTCAGATATATTGACCTCTTTTAGCCGCTCTGTTATTCTTTTCCGTCGCCTGTAAAGGGAGCGCCTGTCTCTTTCTATTTTACATCTACTCCTCCTTTTTCTTAGAGGAATAAGCCTTGTGCATACATCGAGTGCCACCGAGTTAATCTGTTCTAGGCATAAGTTTGGGTCTGTGTTGCTTAGTATATCTTCCCAGCTTATATCGGTTAGGACTTGGTTTACTTGGTCCCACTTTATGTTTTTGTTATTGAAGTTGAATTTGGTGAATGCTCCCTCGTGACTAGTCTCATTTTGTCGGTCTGGGGCTCCACGCATACATGTCTGAACCTCAATTATGTTGTGATCTGAGTATATTGTTTTTGATATGGTGACATTTCTTATCAGATCATCATTGTTAGTGAATATGAGGTCTAGTGTATTCTCCAGTCTAGTAGGCTCTATTATTTGCTGGTTTAAATTGAATTTTGTGCAGAGATTTAAAAGCTCGTGTGAGTGTGAGTTTTCATCAGAGCTGCCTCCTGGTGTTATTTCTGCAACAATATTATTTGCTATATTCCTCCATTTTAGGTGCCTTAAGTTGAAATCCCCCAGGAGCAAGATGTTGGGTGCAGGAGCTGGAAGATTTTCCAGACAGTGGTCAATTTTTAACAGCTGTTCCTGGAATTGCTGGGAAGTTGCATCCGGAGGCTTGTAGACTACCACAATGACTAGGTTTTGGTTCTCGACCTTTACTGCTAAAACTTCCACTACGTCATTTGAGGCATTAAGCAGTTCTGTGCAAACAAGTGACTCCGCAATGTACAGGCCAACCCCCCCCTTTTGCCTGTTCACTCTGTCACATCTGTATAGGATGTAACCTGGGATCCATATTTCGTTGTCCAAGTGATCCTTTATGTGGGTCTCAGTGAAAGCCGCGAACATTGCCTTTGCCTCTGCAAGCAGTCCACGGATGAAAGGTATTTTGTTGTTTGTTGCTGGCTTTAGACCCTGTATATTTGCAAAGAAGAATGTTATCGGACTGGTGGTATTGTTGGTACTGGGGGGGGATTTTTTTTCCGGCATTAGTATCTGTATCTGTTGGTTTGGAGTGGAGGCCATCGACTGTGGTTCCACTCCAGGAATGACTGGATTTGGTGTACGATTTCTGCCATTTCCTGCCAGTTTTTTTTTTTTCCTGGCACTAAAAAACCTCTCCCTCTTGAGTGGCTGTGGCTACCCAGGTTTTCCCATGGCCTGGATGTTTTGTATCTTTTTGTCCCCTTTAGATGGTATGCCTGGCAATTTAAGTTATAGCACAGTCTTTCCTGTACTGAAGAGGTACACATTTCAGGGTGAAAAAGCTTACAGGAAGGGAGTTTGCATTTTCCTGTTGTCATATGGACATGACATTTTCTAGGGAGTGTGTACATATGCAGAATAAATTGTAACATACTCTTTGTTTACCTGGAGTTTACCTGGAGAGAGTTTCGGGGGTCAATGCCCCCGCGGCCCGGTCTGTGACCAGGCCTCCTGGTGGATCAGCGCCTGATCAACCAGGCTGTTGCTGCTGGCTGCACGCAAACCAACGTACGAGCCACAGCCCGGCTGATCAGGAACTGACTTTAGGTGCTTGTCCAGTGCCAGCTTGAAGACTGCCAGGGGTCTGTTGGTAATCCCCCTTATGTGTGCTGGGAGGCAGTTGAACAGTCTCGGGCCCCTGACACTTATTGTATGGTCTCTTAACGTGCTAGTGACACCCCTGCTTTTCATTGGGGGGATGGTGCATCGTCTGCCAAGTCTTTTGCTTTCGTAGTGAGTGATTTTCGTGTGCAAGTTCGGTACTAGTCCCTCTAGGATTTTCCAGGTGTATATAATCATGTATCTCTCCCTCCTGCGTTCCAGGGAATACAGGTTTAGAAACCTCAAGCGCTCCCAGTAATTGAGGTGTTTTATCTCCGTTATGCGCGCCGTGAAAGTTCTCTGTACATTTTCTAGGTCGGCAATTTCACCTGCCTTGAAAGGTGCTGTTAGAGTGCAGCAATATTCCAGCCTAGATAGAACAAGTGACCTGAAGAGTGTCATCATGGGCTTGGCCTCCCTAGTTTTGAAGGTTCTCATTATCCATCCTGTCATTTTTCTAGCAGATGCGATTGATACAATGTTATGGTCCTTGAAGGTGAGATCCTCCGACGTAATCACTCCCAGGTCTTTGACGTTGGTGTTTCGCTCTATTTTGTGGCCAGAATTTGTTTTGTACTCTGATGAAGATTTAATTTCCTCATGTTTACCATATCTGAGTAATTGAAATTTCTCATCGTTGAACTTCATATTGTTTTCTGCAGCCCACTGAAAGATTTGGTTGATGTCCGCCTGGAGCCTTGCAGTGTCTGCAATGGAAGACACTGTCATGCAGATTCGGGTGTCATCTGCAAAGGAAGACACGGTGCTGTGGCTGACATCCTTGTCTATGTCGGATATGAGGATGAGGAACAAGATGGGAGCTAGTACTGTGCCTTGTGGAACAGAGCTTTTCACCGTAGCTGCCTCGGACTTTACTCTGTTGACGACTACTCTCTGTGTTCTGTTAGTGAGGAAATTATAGATCAATCGACCGACTTTTCCTGTTATTCCTTTAGCACGCATTTTGTGTGCTATTACGCCATGGTCAACAAGGCTGTCAGCGTGCCTCGTTGTGCTCCCGGTTTTCTGGTGTTTTCACGGTCGCTCTTACGTGCTAGAACTTTAATTTGTGTCATCAATCCTATACGATACATCCCTCTAGCGCCTGGAACCAATCTTGGGCGGAAAACATTATATACTGAGTCAAAAAAGGAGAATTAGTGTGCATTACCTAGCAGAGTTTACTGCCAGAGGGGAATCATAGGCCTGTTTCCCGTGTGAAAAAAATAATAATAATTGAACTTTGTGTCAGAGGAAAGAAAGTCTCCCTGAAAGCATTGAGTATACATAGTGTATAGTGTATACTACAGTGGCTCCCTAGTATATTGATGATAAAGGCTAAAGTGTCATTTGAAAACAGGTGAATTTGTAAATAAAGTGATAAGCCTATAGAGGCAGGTGCCAGAAGTCGCCAGAAACTTACCACAGGTCAGCTGTTTTAATAATCTTCCTGGCTTGCTAGTGTACTCGCATATAATCTAGTGATACCAGTGAATAGCAGAATACAGTGTTGTAGTAGCAACTAACCAGTATTATAATGGTACTTAGTGGAGTGGAGTGACTTTCATTAGTTTCTTTTTCTTGAAATACCAGACGTTACTGTGAATTTCATATAACCTGTAGTTACCAGCGGTCGCAATATACACAACGAGAAGCAATTATTACTACAGAAAAAGCGTCCTTCCTCCAAAATTTGCACCAGTCAACTATAGTGATAATATAGCATTTATTGTGGTGGAGACGGAAAAAACAAAAATAGAAAAGCCAGATACAGCGATTGATAAACAAAGAGGTCGACTGTACGTCATTGTAGGAGCTGCCAGATATCACCGGCTCTTCAACACGCAAGTTATACTTTTGTATCAGTCAAATCACATATTACTCGGGTAGATAATTTCCAGTAGATCCTTCATGTGTTAGCTCAAATCACCGACCAGTATGTTTTAAATAATTGACCCACTGATCAGAGCAGATCGACTGGTCCGAACCCTTGACTGGTCCGAACCCGGGACTGGTTTCAAACAGTTTCGTTGGACAATAAAGCAGACTGTAAACGGATGGGTTTGTAGGCGCCCTTATAAACACAAACATTAAAAATCAGGAACGTGACGGTAAGCTGTCCAATATACAAAAAGAGTTAGAAACAGAAATACAAATAGCTAGAGCTTCATTTAAGGTTATTAATATAATATTCAAGAGGTTGCTAGTAGAATTGCAGTAAATCAACCATTCACATCATTATGAAGCTGTGTGTAGTCTGTGGTCAGTCAAACAAACGGGCTTCCACATGGATAAATTGTCATTTTTGTGGAAATTGGTGTCACGCTCCTTGTGCAGATATCCCAGAACTAGCTACAAGCAGTATTAAAACAGAGAAGTGTTTTTGGGTATGCCCAAATGAGGAAAATCTGTGGACTAAAATCACAAGGGTATTAAAAGAGGACAACATCAAAGCTGCTTTCATAGAAAACCTGGAAGCTTTCTACAACAGATGGGAACATAAAAAGTCTGGGCTGAATGGTACTGCCCTTGATACTGGCCATGTAGTCACAAACTGTAAGGCTGGAGGTGATGTCCTGGTAGTCAGTAAATGTGGGGCTGATAGTGCTGTCCTGGGAGACAGTAATGGTGAAGCTGGAGGTGCTGTCCTGGGAGACAGAAATGGTGAAGCTGGAGATACTGTCCTGGGAGACAGTAATGGTGAAGCTGGAGATTTTGTCCAGGTAGTCGGGAATTATACGCAGGAAGGAATACATATAAATGACCTCATAGAGGACAGGAGCCATAGTAGGGAAACAAGTGTAGTCAAAGATAAGATAAAACCAATATTGCAAACTAGAAATACCGCAGGAAATAGCAAACAAGAGGACTCCAATAGCAATAGTGAGGATAAATTACCAAAAACAACTGGTGGGAGCTCCATTGTTGGTGCTAGGGAGGATAGGAATAAGACAGGGAAACATGCACCAACAGGGAATACAGTCACAGAAACCCAAGGCAAACGGAAACCAAGCCTGTGCACATACTATGCACTTGGTATCTGCTGGCATGGGAAATCTGGAAAAACAGATGGGACATGCAACTATGACCACCCTAGAAAATGTCATGTCCATATGACAACAGGAAAATGCAAACTCCCTTCCTGTAAGCTTTTTCACCCTGAAATGTGTACCTCTTCAGTACAGGAAAGACTGTGCTATAACTTAAATTGCCAGGCATACCATCTAAAGGGGACAAAAAGATACAAAACATCCAGGCCATGGGAAAACCTGGGTAGCCACAGCCACTCAAGAGGGAGAGGTTTTTTAGTGCCAGGAAGGAAAAAAAACTGGCAGGAAATGGCAGAAATCGTACACCAAATCCAGTCATTCCTGGAGTGGAACCACAGTCGATGGCCTCCACTCCAAACCAACAGATACAGATACTAATGCCGGAAAAAAAATCCCCCCCCAGTACCAACAATACCACCAGTCCGATAACATTCTTCTTTGCAAATATACAGGGTCTAAAGCCAGCAACAAACAACAAAATACCTTTCATCCGTGGACTGCTTGCAGAGGCAAAGGCAATGTTCGCGGCTTTCACTGAGACCCACATAAAGGATCACTTGGACAACGAAATATGGATCCCAGGTTACAACCTATACAGATGTGACAGAGTGAACAGGCAAAAGGGGGGGGTTGGCCTGTACATTGCAGAGTCACTTGTTTGCACAGAACTGCTTAATGCCTCAAATGATGTAGTGGAAGTTTTAGCAGTAAAGGTCGAGAACCAAAACCTAGTCATTGTGGTAGTCTACAAGCCTCCGGATGCAACTTCCCAGCAATTCCAGGAACAGCTGTTAAAAATTGACCACTGTCTGGAAAATCTTCCAGCTCCTGCACCCAACATCTTGCTCCTGGGGGATTTCAACTTAAGGCACCTAAAATGGAGGAATATAGCAAATAATATTGTTGCAGAAATAACACCAGGAGGCAGCTCTGATGAAAACTCACACTCACACGAGCTTTTAAATCTCTGCACAAAATTCAATTTAAACCAGCAAATAATAGAGCCTACTAGACTGGAGAATACACTAGACCTCATATTCACTAACAATGATGATCTGATAAGAAATGTCACCATATCAAAAACAATATACTCAGATCACAACATAATTGAGGTTCAGACATGTATGCGTGGAGCCCCAGACCGACAAAATGAGACTAGTCACGAGGGAGCATTCACCAAATTCAACTTCAATAACAAAAACATAAAGTGGGACCAAGTAAACCAAGTCCTAACCGATATAAGCTGGGAAGATATACTAAGCAACACAGACCCAAACTTATGCCTAGAACAGATTAACTCGGTGGCACTCGATGTATGCACAAGGCTTATTCCTCTAAGAAAAAGGAGGAGTAGATGTAAAATAGAAAGAGACAGGCGCTCCCTTTACAGGCGACGGAAAAGAATAACAGAGCGGCTAAAAGAGGTCAATATATCTGAAATGCGCAGGGAGACACTGGTCAGAGAAATAGCAAGCATCGAACTTAAGCTAAAAGAATCCTTTAGGAGTCAGGAATCGCGGGAAGAACTAAAAGCCATAAATGAAATCGAAAGAAACCCAAAGTATTTCTTCTCCTATGCCAAATCAAAATCGAGAACAACGTCCAGTATTGGGCCCCTACTTAAACAAGATGGGTCCTACACAGATGACAGCAAGGAAATGAGTGAGCTACTCAAGTCCCAATATGACTCAGTTTTTAGCAAGCCGCTAACCAGACTGAGAGTCGAAGATCAAAATGAATTTTTTATGAGAGAGCCACAAAATTTGATTAACACAAGCCTATCCGATGTTATCCTGACGCCAAATGACTTCGAACAGGCGATAAATGACATGCCCATGCACTCTGCCCCAGGGCCAGACTCATGGAACTCTGTGTTCATCAAGAACTGCAAGAAGCCCCTATCACGAGCCTTTTCCATCCTATGGAGAGGGAGCATGGACACGGGGGTCGTCCCACAGTTACTAAAAACAACAGACATAGCCCCACTCCACAAAGGGGGCAGTAAAGCAACAGCAAAGAACTACAGACCAATAGCACTAACATCCCATATCATAAAAATCTTTGAAAGGGTCCTAAGAAGCAAGATCACCACGCATCTAGAAACCCATCAGTTACACAACCCAGGGCAACATGGGTTTAGAACAGGTCGCTCCTGTCTGTCTCAACTATTGGACCACTACGACAAGGTCCTAAATGCACTAGAAGACAAAAAGAATGCAGATGTAATATATACAGACTTTGCAAAAGCCTTCGACAAGTGTGACCATGGCGTAATAGCGCACAAAATGCGTGCTAAAGGAATAACAGGAAAAGTCGGTCGATGGATCTATAATTTCCTCACTAACAGAACACAGAGAGTAGTCGTCAACAGAGTAAAGTCCGAGGCAGCTACGGTGAAAAGCTCTGTTCCACAAGGCACAGTACTCGCTCCCATCTTGTTCCTCATCCTTATATCCGACATAGACAAGGATGTCAGCCACAGCACCGTGTCTTCCTTTGCAGATGACACCCGAATCTGCATGACAGTGTCTTCCATTGCAGACACTGCAAAGCTCCAGGCAGACATCAACCAAATCTTTCAGTGGGCTGCAGAAAACAATATGAAGTTCAACGATGAGAAATTTCAATTACTCAGATATGGTAAACATGAGGAAATTAAATCGTCATCAGAGTACAAAACAAATTCTGGCCACAAAATAGAGCGAAACACCAACGTCAAAGACCTGGGAGTGATCATGTCGGAGGATCTCACCTTCAAGGACCATAACATTGTATCAATCGCATCTGCTAGAAAAATGACAGGATGGATAATGAGAACCTTCAAAACTAGGGAGGCCAAGCCCATGATGACACTCTTCAGGTCACTTGTTCTATCTAGGCTGGAATATTGCTGCACACTAACAGCACCTTTCAAGGCAGGTGAAATTGCCGACCTAGAAAATGTACAGAGAACTTTCACGGCGCGCATAACGGAGATAAAACACCTCAATTATTGGGAGCGCTTGAGGTTCCTAAACCTGTATTCCCTGGAACGCAGGAGGGAGAGATACATGATTATATACACCTGGAAAATCCTAGAGGGACTAGTACCGAACTTGCACACGAAAATCACTCATTACGAAAGCAAAAGACTTGGCAGACGATGCACCATCCCCCCAATGAAAAGCAGGGGTGTCACTAGCACGTTAAGAGACCATACAATAAGTGTCAGGGGCCCGAGACTGTTCAACTGCCTCCCAGCACACATAAGGGGGATTACCAACAGACCCCTGGCAGTCTTCAAGCTGGCACTGGACAAGCACCTAAAGTCAGTTCCTGATCAGCCGGGCTGTAGCTCGTATGTTGGTTTGCGTGCAGCCAGCAGCAACAGCCTGGTTGATCAGGCTCTGATCCACCAGGAGGCCTGGTCTCAGACCGGGCCGCGGGGGGCGTTGACCCCCGGAACTCTCTCCAGGTAAACTCCAGGTCACACTTGTCGAAGGCTTTTGCAAAGTCTGTATATATTACATCTGCATTCTTTTTGTCTTCTAGTGCATTTAGGACCTTGTCGTAGTGATCCAGTAGTTGAGACAGACAGGAGCGACCTGTTCTAAACCCATGTTGCCCTGGGTTGTGTAACTGATGGGTTTCTAGATGGGTGGTGATCTTGCTTCTTAGGACCCTTTCAAAGATTTTTATGATATGGGATGTTAGTGCTATTGGTCTGTAGTTCTTTGCTGTTGCTTTACTGCCCCCTTTGTGGAGTGGGGCTATGTCTGTTGTTTTTAGTAACTGAGGGACGACCCCCGTGTCCATGCTCCCTCTCCATAGGATGGAAAAGGCTCGTGATAGGGGCTTCTTGCAGTTCTTGATGAACACAGAGTTCCATGAGTCTGGCCCTGGGGCAGAGTGCATGGGCATGTCATTTATCGCCTGTTCGAAGTCATTTGGCGTCAGGATAACATCGGATAGGCTTGTGTTAATCAAATTTTGTGGCTCTCTCATAAAAAATTCATTTTGATCTTCGACTCTCAGTCTGGTTAGCGGCTTGCTAAAAACTGAGTCATATTGGGACTTGAGTAGCTCACTCATTTCCTTGCTGTCATCTGTGTAGGACCCATCTTGTTTAAGTAGGGGCCCAATACTGGGCGTTGTTCTCGATTTTGATTTGGCATAGGAGAAGAAATACTTTGGGTTTCTTTCGATTTCATTTATAGCTTTTAGTTCTTCCCGCGATTCCTGACTCCTAAAGGATTCTTTTAGCTTAAGTTCGATGCTTGCTATTTCTCTGACCAGTGTCTCCCTGCGCATTTCAGATATATTGACCTCTTTTAGCCGCTCTGTTATTCTTTTCCGTCGCCTGTAAAGGGAGCGCCTGTCTCTTTCTATTTTACATCTACTCCTCCTTTTTCTTAGAGGAATAAGCCTTGTGCATACATCGAGTGCCACCGAGTTAATCTGTTCTAGGCATAAGTTTGGGTCTGTGTTGCTTAGTATATCTTCCCAGCTTATATCGGTTAGGACTTGGTTTACTTGGTCCCACTTTATGTTTTTGTTATTGAAGTTGAATTTGGTGAATGCTCCCTCGTGACTAGTCTCATTTTGTCGGTCTGGGGCTCCTCGCATACATGTCTGAACCTCAATTATGTTGTGATCTGAGTATATTGTTTTTGATATGGTGACATTTCTTATCAGATCATCATTGTTAGTGAATATGAGGTCTAGTGTATTCTCCAGTCTAGTAGGCTCTATTATTTGCTGGTTTAAATTGAATTTTGTGCAGAGATTTAAAAGCTCGTGTGAGTGTGAGTTTTCATCAGAGCTGCCTCCTGGTGTTATTTCTGCAACAATATTATTTGCTATATTCCTCCATTTTAGGTGCCTTAAGTTGAAATCCCCCAGGAGCAAGATGTTGGGTGCAGGAGCTGGAAGATTTTCCAGACAGTGGTCAATTTTTAACAGCTGTTCCTGGAATTGCTGGGATGTTGCATCCGGAGGCTTGTAGACTACCACAATGACTAGGTTTTGGTTCTCGACCTTTACTGCTAAAACTTCCACTACGTCATTTGAGGCATTAAGCAGTTCTGTGCAAACAAGTGACTCTGCAATGTACAGGTAAACCCCCCCCCTTTTGCCTGTTCACTCTGTCACATCTGTATAGGTTGTAACCTGGGATCCATATTTCATTGTCCAAGTGATCCTTTATGTGGGTCTCAGTGAAAGCCGCGAACATTGCCTTTGCCTCTGCAAGCAGTCCACGGATGAAAGGTATTTTGTTGTTTGTTGCTGGCTTTAGACCCTGTATATTTGCAAAGAAGAATGTTATCGGACTGGTGGTATTGTTGGTACTGGGGGGGGATTTTTTTTCCGGCATTAGTATCTGTATCTGTTGGTTTGGAGTGGAGGCCATCGACTGTGGTTCCACTCCAGGAATGACTGGATTTGGTGTACGATTTCTGCCATTTCCTGCCAGTTTTTTTTTCCTTCCTGGCACTAAAAAACCTCTCCCTCTTGAGTGGCTGTGGCTACCCAGGTTTTCCCATGGCCTGGATGTTTTGTATCTTTTTGTCCCCTTTAGATGGTATGCCTGGCAATTTAAGTTATAGCACAGTCTTTCCTGTACTGAAGAGGTACACATTTCAGGGTGAAAAAGCTTACAGGAAGGGAGTTTGCATTTTCCTGTTGTCATATGGGCATGGCATTTTCTAGGGTGGTCATAGTTGCACGTCCCATCTGTTTTTCCAGATTTCCCATGCCAGCAGATACCAAGTGCATAGTATGTGCACAGGCTTGGTTTCCGCTTGCCTTGGGTTTCTGTGACTGTATTCCCTGTTGGTGCATGTTTCCCTGTCTTACTTCTATCCTCCCTAGCACCAACAATGGAGCTCCCACCAGTTGTTTTTGGTAATTTATCCTCACTATTGCTATTGGAGTCCTCTTGTTTGCTATTTCCTGCGGTATTTCTAGTTTGCAATATTGGTTTTATCTTATCTTTGACTACACTTGTTTCCCTACTATGGCTCCTGTCCCCTATGAGGTCATTTATATGTATTCCTTCCTGCGTATAATTCCCGACTACCTGGACAAAATCTCCAGCTTCACCATTACTGTCTCCCAGGACAGTATCTCCAGCTTCACCATTTCTGTCTCCCAGGACAGCACCTCCAGCTTCACCATTACTGTCTCCCAGGACAGTATCTCCAGCTTCACCATTTCTGTCTCCCAGGACAGCACCTCCAGCTTCACCATTACTGTCTCCCAGGACAGCACTATCAGCCCCACATTTACTGACTACCAGGACTTCATCTCCAGCCTTACAGTTTCTGACTACATGGCCAGTATCAAGGGCAGTACCATTCAGCCCAGACTTTTTATGTTCCCATCTGTTGTAGAAAGCTTCCAGGTTTTCTATGAAAGCAGCTTTGATGTTGTCCTCTTTTAATACCCTTGTGATTTTAGTCCACAGATTTTCCTCATTTGGGCATACCCAGAAACACTTCTCTGTTTTAATACTGCTTGTAGCTAGTTCTGGGATATCTGCACAAGGGGCGTGACACCAACGGGCACCACAACCTTTTTCTGTTTAAATCAATAAATCTCCCTTTCTCTTAATTATAATCAAAACTAAGAGCTAAACTACCCCCTCTCTCAAGAAAATCGGGCAACGGCAAGAATAGGCCCAGTGCACCTCTTCTCAGTTAAGGCAAGACGGAGTGTGGCTGCACGATGGACTGCTATAGTCAGCAGCACCACAGACAGGGCATTATGCCACTGACCTGCAATATTTTGTCAGGTGGCTGATGTGCCTGTATTTTCTACATTTTTGCTGGATAGGAATCACCTCCCGCACTCGTAGGCATTTTCCTGCTACATATACAGATGGTGGCAGTTCATGGTTATTTTGCAAGGATAGCACCTCTGCCCACGGGCAGGTAGTATTGTCAACATTAATGATTGGGAGATTCTGGAGCTCGAGTTACTCCTGAACTTCTTCATTACGTGTGAGAAAGTCGTGTTGTACAATCGTATGTGGAAGGATAGTGGATCCACAGTGAGAATTAAGGGAGATGTGCTTGCGATTCATAAGTGGTGTGTTAACAATGTCAAGAAGTGAAAGATTATGTGCCTGCTCTGCAGGCATATAATCTTTGTACTGTGACAATTATGATTATTATTGTAATAAAGAAGTGCTAAACTTAGAAGGGTCATACAGTGCAGCAGGGCAGGGAAGGGTGCAAGGGTAGCAAGAGGGAGAGGGATTAGTATTAGGTCATGGAGTGCAGCAGGGCAGTGTACAGTGCAGGAGTAGAGGGTAGCAAGAGATTGAGGTAGACAAGGCTGTAAGGAGTGCTAGAGGTATCATCAGAGTTTGTGCAGTAAATCAGTTGCTGTTAAAAAGTCAATGAGAGTCTGGGTTAAAGGAGGGCCCATCAACAAGAAGGGAAGGTAAAGAAAGGGAAGCAGAGCAGAGACGACGTTGGAGGTAAATTCTGCATGCTCTTTGATAGAGTGAGCAGTCCAACAGAATATGGCTAACAGAAACTGGAACCTGACAAGTCTCACAGAGTGGAACAGGGCACCTCTCCATGAGGTACCCATGAGTAAGACGAGAGTGGCTGATGCGAAGACGGGAGAGAATAGTCTCCCAACCTCAACACTGATGACAAGAAGATGGCCAGAAACCAATACCTGGCTCAATAGAATGTAATTTGTTATGCAACAGATTAGACCACTGTTGTTGCCAATGGGTGCGAAGGTGGGTAGCAATTACAGCAAAATAGTCTGTGAATGGAACACCTCTATATGAAACCGGGAGGTCATGTACTGCTGACTGCACAGCAGTTTCTGCCTATTCATTGCCCTGTACATCAACATGACCAGAGATCCAACAAAAAACAATATCTTCGTGCTTGGTAGAGATATGGCAAAACCAATGTTGGTTACGAAGAACCAGGGGATGAGGTGTATCAAATTTCCTTATAGCCTGTAAAGCACTAAGGGAGCCTGAAGCGACTACAAATGGTGATACAAGCATAGAAGCAATATGGATAAGTGCTACAAGAATGGCATACAATTCAGCCATAAAAATGCTAGCCGAGGATAATAAATGCCCTCGCATGACACTATCCGGAAACACTGCTGCGAATCTGACTGTCAGAAGACTTGGAACCATTGGTGTACACTGCGATGGCATGAGAATGAGATCGAAAGTGGTTAAGAAAAAGAGAGCGAGAAACCACCATAGGTAGTTGGGCTTTTGCGCATGACAGTGGGAAAGAACAGACATGAACTGTCGGAACTTCCCAAGGGGGTAGGGAAAAAATGAGATACTACATGAACATAGAAAAGTGGTAACTGAAGAGAAGACAAGAGTAAATGTAGGTGAAGAGTAAAGGGGCAGAGTAAACAGGGGCGACAAACAAATAAAGAACGTCTACTAACAACAGTGGCTATCCTATATATGGAACGATTGCAGAGGTCATGAGAGCAAGCATAACAGTGAAGGCAATGACCATCACGGCGATCAGACAAGGATGGAATATTTGCCTCTGCATAGAGGCTCTCAACTGGTGAAGAGCAAAAAGCACCGAGGCATAAATGTAATCCCTGGTGATGGATGGGATTAAGGCTAGAAAGAGTTGCAGAAGAAGCCACGGAATATATCTGGTCGTCATAATCAAGTTTCGATTAAATGAGATTTGAATGTAGGTGTAGGAGAGTTCTATGATCACCCCCCATGAAAAATAAACGAGGGTTTCAAGGAGGTTCAGCCAGCTATGACAAGTTGCCTTCAGAGATGTAATGTGAGGTTTCCAGGATAACCGATGGTCAAACAGAAGGCCAAGAAACCTGATTGTATCATGTTCTTGGATATGTAAGCCATATAGGCACAACAGATGATCAGAGACGACAGAACATCAAGCGGAAGTAATTTGGTGAGTTTTAGTACTAGAAAATTTAAACCCGTGAGTAGTGGCCCAATTGGAAACATGGTTGACCGCATGCTAGAGAGAAACTGCAATGAGGTGACAGTCAACGCCTGCACAAGCTATAGCAAAGTCATCAACAGAGTGATGACCAAATATTTGATGGAAGAATAGATCCCAGATCATTTAAAGCAAGGAGAAAAAGTGTCTTGCTCAGAACACATCCCTGGGGGACACCTTCAGTTTGGACAAAGTCTGGGAAAAGCATATTATTAACCCAAACACGGAAATGTCTCTCAATTAAGAAGTTCGTAAGGAAAAATGGTAGAGTGCCTTGGAGGCCTAAGGAGTGGGCCTGGGCCAAGATGTTATACCTCCAAGTTGTGTCATATGCCTTCTCAAGGTCAAAAAAGATAGTGATAACTGAGTGGTTATTGGCAAAGGCATTACAAACATATGTATCCAAGCATAGTAAGGGGTCTATGAAAGCCATATTGACGAGTGGAAAGACTATTGTCTCTCTCTAAATACCACATCAAACGTCTATTTACCAGACGTTACATTACCTTGCACACTGCACTGGTAAGAGTAATGGGACGATAGTGGGAGGCATCATGTTCCTTAGTACCCGGTTTGTGGAAAGGGGGAACAATGGCAGATTTCCACAACTGGGGAAGAACTCCTTGTGACCAAATAAGATTAAAGAGTTGTAAGAGAACAGCAAGGGCTGAATATGAATGCCATCAGGCCCAGCTGCCGATGATCGGAAAGCGGAGTGTTGCCTCCAGTTCCATAAGTGTAAAAGACACATTATAAGGTTCTTCTCTGATAGAAAAAAAGTTTAAGGGGTCTAACTCTCTGACAGATTTGGAGGAAAGAAACGAGGGGCATAAATGGAGCCCCTAAGAGATATGAACAAGACGATTACCAATTTCAGTGGCAACATCAAGAGGGTTTGCTATAGTGACACCGGCAACCCGAAGAATGAGAGCCGGGTCAGGAGAGTATTTACCACCCAGTTTCTGTATTTTTTCCAGACTGCACTCATAGAGAAAGCCAAATTGGCAGTAGAAACACAATCCTGCCAGCAAGTGCATTTAGCGTCACGGATGACATGGTGGGCGACCACTCTCTTCTGCTTAAAATCAAGGAGTCACTCTGTGGTTCTTTTGTATCAGTACCTGCCCCACGCAGCATGTTTCAAAGGCACTCCCTGAGCACAAGCAGGAGACCACCAAGGCATGCACCTCTGAGAATACCTGCCTGAGGTTTGGGGTATAGAATGTGAAGTTGAGGTTAAAACTGAGGTTGAGAAATGGTGTAAGAGCTCACCAATGGAGGACGAAGTAGGATCACTAATAGCAATTTGATGCGAGTAAAGGTCTCAATTCGCTCGGTCAAACTGCCAGTGTGGGCAGGGAGGTGGTGATTACGAAGGAGAAGTAAGGATAATTGGAAAATGATTGCTGTCATGTAAGTCTGGGAGGAAAGACCAGGTAAAGCATAGTGCAGCTGAGGAAAAGGAAACCGAGAGATCGATGCAAGAGAGAGAATGAGTACAAGGATCAAAATGGGTGTGAGTACCCGTATTTAAAACATGGAGGGAGAAAGAAGCGAGAAAAGCCTCCAACTGAATGCCTCTGGAGTCATAATGAGAACACCCCAGAGGAAATAGCATTAAAATCACCAGGTAACAAAAGGGGTAACGGTAAGGAAGAAATAAAAAATGCAACATCTGAGATAGACAATGCCCAAGAAGGAGAGAGATTCAAAAAACAGATTGTATACCACTTATTCAAGTGGATGCAGCTGCAGTGTAATGCAGCAAAGTATGAACAAAGAGCTGATTATGTGGAATACCAGTGTATATAAGAAGTGCACTTTCATTAAAGGTTCCATTGGGAAAACAATCCCATGAATACAATAACAGCGGAGTGTAATTTGGGTTCTTGTAAACAAACACAAACAGGGAAAAACTGGGAGCAACTTCTGAAGCTCACCCTGGTTACCTCTGATGCCACGGAAATTCCATTGTAAATAGGCCATGATTTGTGCAGAGAAAGATACAAGAAAGCTGAAGGTAGAGGTATCTACAAACTAGAAGGGTTAGAAAAGTCCACATATGAAGGTAGTGGAAAACTTACAAGCAGCAAGGGATTGGGATACTGTGAAGAAAGAAGTTGTGCAGACGAAGAAGAGTGAAGAGAAGGGACAGGGGGTGGAGTGGTATCCATTAACAGTCTAGTCTTCTCAATATATTTGGAGATAACTTCAAGTGTTTCAGAGGACGTGTATGTGGGACAATACTGGGGAGGGAAGAAGGAGGGTGAGTAAAGATCAGAGTGACGATGGAATTTACCAGAGTAGGGGTGGACGAAAGGGTAGAGGGAACTGTAGAAGCTTGGAAGAGTTCAAAAGAGGAAGCAACCTCGGAGGGGGCAGAAGAGGAAGAAACTTGGCAGGGGTCAGGAAAGGAAGGTACTGTGAGAGGAGGAGGATGAACCTTCACACTCATAACAGAACCAGTTAGAGGTAAAGAGACTGGATAGGAAAAATGTGGAGGTAGAAGGAGGGGTTAAATGAGATTTGAGTAATAGGGATTTTTTTTGGACTGCTGAGAAGTAGAGGGGCAATGGGGGGAGTTGTTGTATGAGGTCTTGTAGACACAGAAACTTGTGAGAAGAGGAAGAGGTGAGAACAGAATGAGGTGGCGAGGTAGGGACCTCTGAGTCCAGTACAGCAAAAGAATTAGAGACAGGGGTGACTGTGGAAGGGATGACCATAGAGGAAGTTGCAGAAGTAGGGACCCCAGAGGTGAGGGCTCGTTTAGCAACTCGAGAATAAGAAATACAGGGAAGTCTCCCTTGGAGGCATAGATGAGAGACTGACATAGCATAAGGAAAGCCTTCTGCCTCTTTGAGACAACGGATTTCTCGCTCATTTAAGTAAACTTGGCAATAGTGAGAGTAAGATGGGTGAGCTTCATGACAATTAAGGCAAGAGGGAGGTAAACTACAAGATGTATTGATATGGTCATCGGCACCACAGACTGGGCATTTGGCTATGGACCTGCAATATTTAGCTGGATGACCAAAATGCCAGCAATTTCGACACTGTTGTGGTGTAGGGATCACCTTTCAAACTCGTAAATAGTGTCCTGCATATAAACCGAAAATGGAAGCTCACAGCAGTCAAAAGTTAAGTGAGCTATGTTGCAAGGGTATAGTCTCTGCCTGTGGGCAGGGAAGACATAAGTGTCTACTTTGAGGATTGGGAGGTCTTGGAGCTCAAGCTGTTCCAGAATGTCATCACCACATCTCTGGAAATTCTGTTGGACAATGCTATGAGGCAGAATGACAGTACCACTACAAGAATTGAGAGAATGAAGTTTTCCAATAGTTACAGGAATAGCATCTATGGTTGAAAGGAGAGAAAAATTGCGAGCTTGACTAGCATTCTGTACCATGATGATGAGTGTACCACTCTTGAAAGCATGAAAGGATATAGTATCTCGACCAATATGGCGTAGGACTGCCTTGCCAATACTATGATCAGAAAGACATGTAGGAGAAGTCAGTCACAGAGTAAAAAACGTAGTCCATTGTATATTTCGAAACACAGCACCTAAGGGGAGTGAGTATTGTGCCGGTCTTTTCTGGGCAGAATGAGAAGTGAAGAAGTATCATCAGGTAATGGTCTTGGGCGTTAAGGTGTGGAACTGGAGGTGGTCCCACGTGGGATGGGCGGGCAATCCAAAAATAGCCACACCATAGAGGGAGAAGCCGGAAGCATGGTCAAGAAGTGTGGAGGTCAGATGCATCAGAGTCAGGCAGAACCCCGGTACCTGGAGTAGGTAATGAAACCGCACCAGCAGGAGGCACCAGGGCATTAGAAATGTCTGAAGAGTGGTCAAGATCAAGAGAGTTTAGGTAAGATCCCATGTAGGGTGAGCTGGGAAGACGGGATAGGCGAAGAAGAGTGGTGGAGAGGAGTACCCACAGTCGAAGAAAAAATAGCCAGGGCTTAACCCAGCTGCTAGGTGCTGGTGGGACGAACTTGGAGAAAACAGGAAGAGCAGCTGTGTATGCATTGGTCTCATGGTAGTTGAGATCTTGAGTCTTGGGAAGCTGGCAGTTTCTAGGTCGCAGGAGAGGGTAGGCAGGTAGGAATATTGGAGGGCAGTACACAGGTGCTAGTTACAGGAGTACGTGAGGAGGCATGTTTGCAGTGGAGCCATTTTCAAACTTTCTGAAGCTGCTTCTGGAGAGGTGGTACAGTTCAGTCTTGTTACTGAAGGTAAAATGTAGAGGCTTGATGAACTCAAGAACTTGGGTGAGTGTGAAGTGAAGAGGTGATTCACAGGCATACTTGACTGTTCCAGCACCGAGGCCTTTGTAGAGCTCACTGCAGGTCATGGTGTCAGCATTCGATGTAGAAGTGTAGAAGGTATGATTTTCCCATGAGGGTGTACTGGAGTCATCACTATCTTCTTCTGAAGTGGATTCATTTGGCGAGTCTACAACAGTGGTGTCAGCAGGTGACTAAGGGTCGACAGGAGCAGCGGAGAGGTACAATGGTGGTGTAACAGCAGGTTTGGAGATGGTGGTTGAGACAGCATGATCATTGTTGTCAGCGGTGGCAGTGGTTATAGAAGTTACAGGAGCATATGCATGGGCACGAGACAGGTCTGCAAGTGCAGTAAAGTTCATGATGTTGGGAAAGATCTTGAGGATGTTGGCTGAAGGTGTGGAGTCCAGGAAATTGAAGGCAGGCATGTTGTTCAGGCGGAATAGTTCGTTAATAGTGGTGTTGAAAGTGCTGGGGTTTGCTGCATTTGCAAGGTGTGCATACACCATGCAGTACAGCACCTTGGAGGGAGTTGCTGGGCGAAGGTGTCTGTAGAGTGGCCTGCAGAATCTTGGTGATGTCAGCTTTTAGTTTAGTTATTGCTGTGTATGTCGATGAATTGGAGGTGTTCTTCTTCAGATCTTTAGTTTTCTTCAATATGATTTCTTTCCTGAGTGGGCAGTTAGCTGCAAGGGTATGATGATTACCCTTGCAGTTAAGACATATTGGAGCCGTAGTGATGGTGTAGAAATTTAATTCGTGTCCATCATTCCCACATTTTGAGCAAAACTTCATCCTTGATGGGGCAGTCCTTGGTGATGTGATTATAGGAGTAGCAGGTCCAGCAGTGGGAGGTACGTGTGAAATGTTCTGGTTCTATATGACTTGGGCGAATGTGGTAATATGAGATGGCCAGACTGTCAGAGAGCACATGGGCAGCCATGGAGATGTCTGGGAATGTGATTTTTAGCATAGATGAGGCATTAGGGATCTTGGTGATGCTATCTACCGAGGCCCAGTGCTCAAATAATGAGGCAGGGTCAGAACGGTGTGGTATCAGGAAGAAACCCAGGGAAAGCAGGTTCATGGATTGAGAACTCCATGGTTATGTCACTTTCTTTTTGTTTTTTGGAAAAAAAGAAAAAAAAAGAAAATAAAAAGAAAATAAAACGAATAAAAAATGGGGAATGTGGAGAAGTAGCTCCTAGGAGGAATGAAAAGGCCATAAATCTCCCTCCGCACCCAAGAGGACCCCAGCACCGCAAGTGGTGCAGATGTGGCATGGAACCTGTGCCATACCCTACCTTTCAAGCCAGTCAACCAGCAATCCTCACATCTGCTGAGCCACCTCAGTGGACAAATGAGAGGGCAGCTGGACACCCACCACAAAGCATACCTCCTTCGGCTACCACCCCCTGGAACCTGAAAGGCAGCCTCCAGAGATACACCTGTAACCTGAAAGGCACCCAAAGTCACCCCCTGGGAGACTGGAGAGAGACTGGGACATCCCAGATTCCATGGCAAACTACACCACTGTCAAGGACCCCAATGGAATAGAATGGACCATGGTACCCATCCCCCTACCTAGGAACTAGAATGCCTGTGGGAAGAATCCCAAAGGCCAAAAACAGAAAGGGGATAGGGTAGGGAGGGAAGGGGAGGAGGAAAAGGAAAGGGAGGATCAGGAGGATGGGATAGGGAAGGGGATTTTGGGGAGTAATTAGGTTCGGTCTGAGGAAGGAGACCAAAAGGTCTAATTCTTCAGACCAAGAGCCTCTTCACCATGCCAAGGAGCCCCCCTTTAAAGAGGATGTGCCACTCTTAAGAACATGGAAGGAAATGTTCTGCCCAACATAGCAAAGGAGGACCTTGCTGATGCTGTGGTTGGAAAGATAGTAGTAGAAGTTGGTTGGAGCATAATGAATTCTGTCCAAGAATGACTTTGAAACATAAGAGCACAAGGGAAGGAAATGTTTAGTTGGACGTTTCTTAGAAGCATGAGAGGAAACTGAGGTAGGGTCATCAGTGACAGGTCGAGGTCATCTGGACAGAAGGTTACAGGCAGGGTGTTCAGAGTTGTGTGAATGATCCAAAAATCGATGCACTGTTATGTGAAAAAGCCAGTATCATCGTCAAAGCTGTGTGGAGGTCAGAAGTGTATAAAGGGTCAGTCAGAACTGCAGTACAAGAGGAGGGTAACAGATAGTTACCCAGAGATAGTACCAAGGTTGTAAGAGAGGTCCAAAGAATGGTCTGGAGTACCAGGGTCTGCAGGGGATGCTGCAGGAAATGGACTGGGAGAAGGAATGGGTCTCCATGATAAGTTTCCCCTTTATTTATTTAAAAAAATGGGGAGGGGGTAAGGAGAAATATGGAGGGATAACTCCCAGGAGGAATGAAAGGGACTGTATATCCCCCCCTCCCCGTGTCGAAGAGGGCTCACAGTGCAGCCAGCAGTGCAAATGTCACATGGATCCTGTGCCTTTCCCTATCCTTCATGCTGATAAACCAGGAAATCCAGGATAGCAACCTCACATTAACTGAGCCACCTCGGTGGACAAAAGAGTGGCCAGAAACCCACCACAAGGCATACTTCTCTTGGCTACCACCTCCCAGAACTGACAGGCAGCCTCCAAAGATACACCCATCACTTGAAGGACACCCTTAGCTACCCCCACCCCCTGGAACTCTTAAGGGTGAACAGGACATCCCCAGATGATCCAGATTCCACGGCAAATACCACCACCACCACCAAGGACCTCCATGGAATGGGATGGATACCGACACCTTTTCCCAACCTAGAGCTAGGATCCCAAAGAAAAGCAGGAACAGAAGGGAAATGGGGCAGGAAAGGCAAGGATGAGGCAGGGAAGGAAGGAATGGGGGTTAATTAGGGTCGGTTGGAGGAAGACCAAAAGGTTCAATTCCTAAGATCAAAAGCCTGATATAAGACAGCCGTGGCAGTCTCCCTTCATGGCAGAGATGGGAAACTGCCACAGAATTAGAGAAGCTCTCTTTCTCTTTAACGCAATGGATCTCTCTATTAAGAAAATTGGGCAATGGTGAGAATAGGTTGGGTGAGCCTCTTTGCAATTAAGGCAAGAGGGAAGGTGGCTGCAGGATGGGCTGCTGTGGTCAGCAGCACCACATTATTATAATCAAATAAAGCACTAAACTAACAAGAGTCATGCAGCATTGTGGGGCAGAAAATAGTGCCAGTGCTATAAACAGCTAGATGGAGAGGGGATCAGAGGTGAGGGGAGAAAAGGGCTGGAAACGACGCTAGGGGCTGTGTCGAAGTTTGAATAGTAAAAAAGTTGCTGACAAAAAGTCAAAAAGTGATCCTAAGTCAAAAGGCAGGGCCATCTGCAAGAAAGGAAGATAAGGTAAGAGCAGTAGGGCAGTGGCATCAGTGGAGGTAAATCCTGTGAGCTCACTGGTAAAACAGACAATACACAAGAAAGTGAAGAACCGAAATAGGGACCCGACAAACCTCACAGAGAGGAATGGGGTGTCTTTCCACAAGATACCCATGGGTAAGGCAAGTATGGCCGATGCAGAGACAGGAGAGCGCAGTTTCCCCAAGTACAGCAATGGTGGTAAGAAGATAGCCACAAACTTAAAAGTGGTTTAATGGAGTGCAATTTGTTAGGGTGCATGTCCGACCACCATTGTTGTCAACAGCTGCAAAGACAGGCACAGATGACTGTAAAATAATCCCTGAATGGAATACCTCAATAGGAAACCGGAAGATCACATACTGCTGACTGCGCAGCAGCATCTGCCTGTTCGCTACCCTGCACATTAAAGTGTCCAGGGACCCAACAGAAAACAACATCTTTGTTTTTGCTAGCCACACGGTGCAACCAAAGTTGAACACGAAGGACCAATGGATGAGGCGAATCAAATTGTTTAATGGCTTGTAAAGTGCTGAATCTGAAATGATCACAGACATCGAAGGATACATACAGTGGAACCTCTACTTACTAGTTTAACCCGTTCAGTGACCTTGCTCGTATTCTGAGTCAATTTTCCTCATATAAATTAACTGAAATGCAATTAATCTGTTCCAGCTCTCAGGAGGCATGACAAAATACTTCAATATTTTGCTAATATCAACTCTATGGCTTATTTACCTATCACAATTCATCTAATATGACATATTAAACAATATAAATAACATAGAAACCTGATATATACTCTAGAATGAATAAAATACCATGTCATTATGAGACAAGAGATGGCGGCCATTCCCTACCTCAAACCACCTTGTTGTGGGTGAGCGGGGGAGACCTCCCGCCATCCCCCGACACTCGACACCACCATCCCAGCTTTCCTGAATAATACGTGTTCAGTTCCACTTCTCTCTCTTATTGAATTGTAAATTGTGTTTTGATCTTTTAATTACCATATATGACTTACTGACTTGACTGACTGACATGACTTACTAACTTGACTGACTTACAGACTTGACTTACTGACTGACTGACTAGACTGAATGACTTACTGACTTGACTGACCCTGAAACGGTGCCTAGAGCAGCTGATGCCTCACTGTCAGTTGTATAATGTACTGCGGGGTAAAGTAGAACAGAAAATCCATTACAGAATTTATGCACACTCCAGTACAACCATCAAATCAAATCAAAGTTTATTCTCAATAAGGATTGCAATGCAGGGTTTACAGATTTTGGTTATTGTGTGGTTTACTTGTAATAAAATACTAATTACAGAGGGGGCCACTAGAACATCTAGCAAGGCTAGGCGTTTCGGGCAAACTTAGATTAATTCTTAACCCTAAATTATTACAAATTGTGGAGTAAGTTGACTAAATACTAAGTGACTAAATACTAAGTGACTAAATACTAGTTTGTGAGTTTAGCAATGTGAATGCTTTTGTTTTGGCACAATACATAGTTTCTATATTGGAGTATCACAGGCAAACTTGTGAATAGTTAGGAATCATTATTTTAAGATTAAGATACGTATTTCTGTGCTTATAGTCAAATGGGTGAGTGAGTGAGTGTAAGTGTGAACCACCAGGTGGTTTTTATGTAGTTAGTTGATGGGGTGTATCAGGGAGATAAGATGTTTTCTAACGGTAGTTTTGAAGGTGATGAATGTATCTGCAGTTCTAGAGTTTTCAGGTAGGGTGTTCCAGATTTTAGGGCCTTTGACATACATTGAATTTTTGTATAGATTTAGTCGGACACGGGGAATGTCGTAGAGATGTTTGTGTCTGGTGTTATGCTTGTGGGTCCTGTCACAACTATCAAGAAAGCATTTTAGGTTAAGGTTAATATTGGAATTTAAGGTCCTGTATAAGTAGATTGCACAGCAGTAAGTGTGGATGTTCTGAACAGGGAGTAAGTTTAGATCTATGAAGAGTGGGGGGGGGGGGGTTGCCAGGGATGGGATTTAGTGATTATTCTTACTGCGGCTTTTTGTTGAGTTATTATTGGCTTTAGGTGTATTGCTCCAGTTGAACCCCAAGCACAAATTGCATAGGTGAGGTATGGATAAATGAGTGAATGGTAAAGTGTGAGAAGGGCATTTTACGGCACGTAGTATCGTATCTTGGAGAGGATCCCAACTGTTTTGGATAATTTTTTTGATATGTGTTGGATATGGGTGCTGAAATTCAGGTTGTTGTCGAGGTATAGGCCTAGGAATTTGCCCTCATTATGTCTTGCAATTAGAGTGCTGTCAATCTTAATGTTTAGTTGTGCAGCACCTGCTCTGCTACCAAACATAATATAGTAGGTTTTGTCAGTGTTAAGTGTAAAATTATTGGCTGTCATCCAAGTTGATATTTTGAGCAGCTCCTCATTAACAATGGTGTTGAGGGTGGCAAGATTAGGGTGAGAGATGACATAAGTCGTGTCGTCAGCAAAGAGAATGGGATTCAGGTGTTGGGATACGTTTGGAAGATCATTGATGTAAATGAGGAAGAGCAGGGGTCCAAGAACACTTCCTTGTGGAATTCCAGTATCAAGTGGCCATGTTGATGATGCTGTGTCTTTAACCCTTTGACTGTTTTCGACATATAAATACATCTTACGAGCCAATGTTTCTGAAGTATATATACTCAATAATTCTAGCGGCTTCAAATCAAGCGGGAGAAAGCTGGTAGGCCCACATGTGAGAGAATGGGTCTGTGTGGTCAGTGTGCACCACATAAAAAAAATCCTGCAGCACACATTGCGTAATGAGAAAAAAAAAACTCTGATCGTTTTTTTGGAATAAAACGCCAACTTTGAGGTGTATTTTTGTATAGTATTTATCATTGTATTCGCGTTTTCATGGTCTTAGGTGATAAAATGGAAAACATATTACAGAAATAGAGATGATTTTCATTACTTTGACGATGAAAACGACCTTGAAACAGAGCTCAAAGTAGCGGAAATGTTCAATTTTTACCAATGTTCAGGAGTAAATAAATCACACCACACGTCCAATACTCGTCAACTGGGGAGTCTAATATTCTTTCACTAGTGCACTGATATTATTTATACCATTTTTACAATAATGCAGTAGTCTGCATAACAGTAAATTTTGTATTTTTTTGTATGAATAAAAAATCAAAATAGAAAGCAATAATAATATAAGAGGGGCCTAGAGATGTGACTAATGAACAGAGCATATGTTATTTTAGTGCCACAAATGTCTACCTTGTTTATTCTGGACCCTATTTTGAAATTGGCATCTTTTTTAGTTTGCATGAAATTGGCCAAATTGCCAAATTCTGACCACCATATTGGGTAGTCCAAATTAGTAAATGGGAGGTTTCTTGTACTCAGCTGATAGATAAAATGGAGTTCTAAAGAAATAGCTATGAGTTTGGTCAACTGGAACAACGGAATTGGCTGAAAATAGGGCTCAAAGTCGGCGAAATCGCCGATACGCATATGTCGCCGACACCGCTAACTTCGCGGGAGCATAATTCCATGAATTTTCGACCAAATTTCGAACTTTTGGTGTCATTACCACCGGGAAAAGATTCTCTATCATTTCATAAGAAAAAATAATTTTTTTTTTTCCAAAAATTGAGCGACATAGAATGACAGTTTCAGAAAGGGGCCTGAAACAGTCAAAGGGTTAATGGTGACATACTGATACCTATTAGTAAGGTAGGATTTGAAATATGCAAGCGCATAGCCTCTTATACCATAATGGTCAAGTTTGTGGAGTAGGATGCCGTGGTCTACTGTGTCAAAAGCTTTTCTTAGGTCAATAAAAATTCCCAGTGGATATTCAGCACCAGAACCTCTACCATCCACCTCAGCCGAGTAGGGCCACAGCATAACTCTCCACTTTCTTCACAATCATCCACAAACACCAGCACAATTTAAGGTAAGAAATACTATTATGTAGTTTCAAAAGGAAAACAATAATAATAATACATAATGTAAAAAATTTATGTAGTAATATAGCATTTACCTTGGAGATGAAGAAGAGATGCTGGGCACAGCAAGTGTCATCACATAGCTCCAACGCACTTAACTGCTACAGTTTTTATTTTAATGTTACTTCACTATTCACTGATTTTTGGCTTTTTCTCTATGCTTGTCACACTTTTATCTGTAGGGCGTTTCAGTAAAAATCTGTCCAAGGAGGTTTGTTTCTTCCTCCCTTTCAGAATGTTTCGGAAATGACATACGCAAGCGTCATTACATAGCTCCAATGCATTATTATTATTAATTAGTACATATGTGTTCTTATAATAATATGTACTCTTTCTTACCATTTGGAATTTTTATTCACACAAAAAATAGATTTAGATTTACTGTTATGCAGACTACTGCATTATTGTAATAATTGTATAAATAATGTCAACCCATTCATGACTGCATACTGGAATGGACAGTGACATCATTTGTTTACTCCTGAACATCACCAAAGAATCGAATATTTCTGCTACTTTGAGCTCAATTTCAAGGTACTTTTCACAGTGAAACCAATCAAAATCATATCTATTTCTGTGTTATAACTTCTTTTCTATCAAATGAGACCAAAAAAATGAGAATACAACCATAAAAACCATATGAAAATATACCGCTAAGGGGTGGCCAATGGCTGAGAAGTTGGATGAATCTTATGAAACAAGCTGGCCCAGTGGCTAACACGATGGTCTGGAGTTTTGAGACCATGGGTTCAAACCCCACCTGTGGTATGGTTTGAGAAGTGGACTCCGTTACTGATGGTTCGATTTCTTTCCATTTTGGTGTAATTAAGAAGCATCTTTCCATCATACATTGCCCAAGTTTCAATAAGATAGTCCAACAAACAAGCGAGGTCCAATTTCCTATATCAAGAGCAAGAGCCCCTCACTAGCATCAAGGAACCTCCCTTAAGGCCTGTCCACACCTTGAAATTTTGCTCGCATCTGGAAGCAAAAAATTGACCGAGCGACTGCTCATATCTTGAAAAACTAGCACATTGGGGCATCCGTAAGTAGAAGTTCCACTTATACTTACGAACTGCTATGAGGATGGCATACAACTCGGTGATAAAAATACTAAATGAGTCTAACAAATGACCCCATACAACACTGACAGTGAACACCGCCACAAACCCAACATATTCAGAAGATTTAGAACCATCTGTATAAACAACGACGGCATGAGCATGTGACAGGAAGTGATCAAGAAAAAGAGAGCAAGGAGCAGTCATAGGTAGGAGAGCTTTGGTGCATGGCAGTTGGGGAGAACAGACATGAACTGTCAGAACCTCCGAAGGGGGAAGGGAAAAGGCAGACGCTACATGAACATACAAAGAAGGCAATTGGAGAGAAGACCGGAGTGAAGATGAAGAGAAAATGGTCAGAGTATGCAGTGGCGCCGAACAAATAATGGGCTACTAACATCTGAGACCAACCTATATGTAGAAGGAACACGAAGGTCACAAGAGCAGACAAAGTAACGAAGGCAGTGAGCGTCATAATGATCAGCTGAAGACGGAACATTCGCCTCAGCATAGAGGCTTTCAACAGGGGATGAACAAAAGGCACCAAGGCATGATCGCAGACCCAGATGATGAAGGGGATCTAACTTAGAAAGAGTTGTAGAAGCTGCAGAATATACTTGGTTGCAATAATCCAGCTTGGACAAGACTAGGGTGGAATGCAAATGGAGGAGAGTCTGGCGATCTGCTCCTCACGAATGATGCACAAGAATTTTAAGGAGATTTAGCCAACCGTGGCAGGCAGCCTTCAAAGAGGAAATGTGAGGTTTCCATGTCAACCGGTGATTGAATAGAAAGCCAAGAAACTTGACTGCATTACATTTGTGGATACGTGAGCCGTGTAAATACAATGAAATATCTGGGATAAGAAAACGTCTGGTGACGGTAATGAAATGGGTTTTTGCACTAGAAAATTTAAATCCATGCGAAGTGGCCCAATGGGAAACATGGTCAATTGCATCCTAATGGGAGGCTGCTACCAGACAACAGTCACCGCCTGTGTAGGTTATAGTGAAGTCATCCACATAAAGTGACGACCAAATATGCGATGGAAGAACGAAAGGTAGGTCATTTACAGCCAAGAGAAAAAGGGTTGTGCTAAGGACACTACCTTGTTGGACTCCCTCAACCTGAACAAAGTCTGAGGAAAGTGAGGTGCCAACACAGACATGAAAATGTTTTTCAGATAGGAAAGCAGCAAGGTAGGTCAGTAGATTACCATGAAGGCCTAAGGAGTGGGTCTGACATAAGATGTTATACCTCCAAGTGGTGTCATATGTCTTCTCGTGATCAAAAAAGACTGCTAGGAAGGAGTGTTTATTAGCAAAGGCATTTTGTACATATGTATCTAAGTGGAGCAAGGAGTCTAAAGCGGAGCAGCCCTTGCGAAAGCCATATTGGCAAGGAGAAAGACTATTGTGAGTCTCTAAATACCATATCAGATGTCTATTCACCAATCGTTCCCTCACCTTGCAGACTACAATGGTCAAAGCAATGGGACGATAGTAAGAGGTATCAAGCCCTGAGGTGCCTGGCTTACGAAATGTTAGTACAATGGCAAATTTCCATTGTTGAGGGAGAACCCCTCATGTCCAAACAAGATGCAAAAGAACTGTATGGACTGTAGAATGCAGATGCTGTAGCATACGGATATGAATATCATTGGGCCCAGCTGCCAATGACCGGCAAGCAACTTCAAGAGGTTCCACAACACTAACACCAGCAACCCACAAAACGGGAGCTGGGTCCAGAGCATACTTTCCACACAACTTCTGTACCTTCTTCCAAACTGCACATATAGGGGAAGTCAAGGTAACAGTAGAAACGTAGGCTTGCCAATAAGTGAGTTTAGCGTCATGAATGACGCAGCAAGTGACTGCCCTTACTCGCTTAAAATCCAAAAGATGATCTGTGGTTCAATTATATCAACAACGCTCCTACGTAACACGTTTCAAGCACACTGCATGGGCACACACAGGTGATCACCAACGCACACGTCTGAGAATGCCTGCCTGAGGTTTGAGGAATAGAATGTGATGCTGCAGTCAAAACTAAGGTCGAAAACTGGTGCACCAGCTCATCAATAGAGGACGAAGAAGGGTCCTTACAAAAAGCGGTATGATGAAAGTGTAAGTCCCAATTTACTCGTCCAAATTGCCAACGAGGGCTATGAGGCAGTCGGGAATACGTAGTAGAAGTCAGAATAACAGGAAAGTGATCAATGTCATGCAAATCCAAGAGAAAAGACCAAGGGCAACTGACGAGGAACAAATAGAAAGATTGATGCAAGAGAGACTGAGTGCAAGAGTCAAAATACATGGCTGGGAGCATCAGTATTTAAAACATGAAGAGGATGAGAAGTGAGAAGAGTTTCCAACTGATCACCACGAGTCACAGTTGGACCCTACCCAATGATGATGATGATGAGCATTAATATCACCTAACAACAAGATGGGTGGTGGCAGAAAAGAGATCAAGAAAGCAACATCTGAGACACAGAATGCACTGGAAGGGGAGAGACATAGAGAGCAAACTGTATACCACCTGTGCAAATAAATACTGGCTGCAGTATAATGCAGCTGAGAATGAACCTGTTGAAATGGTATACCATTGCACCTAAGAAGCACACCCTCACTAAAAGTTTCATCAGGAAAGGGATCAGAAGAATGCAACGGCACACAGTCTGCAACGGGATGGATAACCACTGAACAAAGTGTGGGCTCTTGTGACCTAACACATACTGAGAAAAACTGGGAGAGCAACACCTGGAATTCTCCCCAATTGCCCCTGATGCCATGATTCCATTGTAAATAAGTCATTATTCATAAATATAGGAATGCTAACAATGAGAAGTGATTAAAATCTATGGGCTAGTAGGGTCAGTGTAGTCAATGTGTGGAGGTAACAGAAAGCATAAATAAGGAGGAATCGGAATGCTGTGAAGGAAAAAGATTGCTGCAAGAGTTGTGAAAAATGAGAAGTGGCACAAGGAGATGCACTGGTGTCCATCGAGGGTTCAGTCTCTGCAATATAGTCGGAGAAGACATCAAGTGATTCAGAGAATGTGGAAGATGCTGATACCATGACTTCAGAGACAGGTGAGGTAGAGCATGTAGAGATCAGGGAGACTATGGAGGGAACCAAAGAGGTCTGAGAGGGGAGGGGAATATGAACCCAGAGAGATGTGCTGTTGGGGACAGAAGAGTCCTACGACAAAATATAAGTAATTTTATTCAGGTTAACACAAATACAGTTACACAGATTATCATACATAGCAGCATATGTGTAAAGAACCTGGGATAACCCAAAAAAGTCAGACAGAATGACTTATTTCCACTGGGGTCCTTTTAACTTATTGTTATAATATAAAGGAGATAATATCTTATTATTCTATAAAGGAGATAATATCTTATTATTATACTATAAAGGAGATGTACTAGGAATAAGGGAAGATTACATGTGTGTTAGCTAAAAAAATAAAAAAAATAATTCTCTTCCCTTTCCGTCGCTACATTCATTAGGCACCTTTTGGCTCTCTTCTTGAACTGGTTCATGCTATGACTGGCTTTGACATGTGCAGGCAGTCTGTTCCATTCCCTTACTGCTGTACAATAAAATGTGTTTGAAGCCTGGCCACTGACTGTGGGTACTACAAAGTTGTGCTCTCTCCCCCTCGTACTATGATTACTTTGGTTCCCAACCTTGACAAAATTGGCAGCAAGATATTCTGGACATTGTGAGAAATTTTATAAACTTGATTTAACTTCAGTTGTTTTACTCTGTCTTCAACATTCAGCATGTCCAATTGTTGTAATTCATCCTGGCCTACATACTCTCTTGGACCCAGGTCCAGGATGAATCTTACCATTTTGTTCTGGGTGATTTGCAGTCTATCTTTCAGTTTTTTTGTCAAGGCAGGGTACCATGAAGAGCAAGCGTAGTCCGTACGACATTGTATAAGGGCTAGACATAGGGTCCTGCGAGCCTCAGTAGGTAGACACTGTGCTTGTCTGTAGAGGAACTTCAGTCTGGCATTTGCTTTCTTTACTACACTGTTCCCTATCAGTTTTCCTGACATGCATGGGTCAAAGGGGATTCCCAGATATTTTACTGAGGAAAATGAAGTGATGGGTTCCCGATTACACCGGACATTAAAATTATTTACCCTTCTCAGTTATGTTTCATGCCAAAGAGTATGGCTTCAGTTTTTCCGAGGTATAAGGATAGTTTGTTGTCTATTAACCATTTGCTGCAGGACTCCAGTTCCTGTGTTAATATATTAGCTATATCTTGTGTGTCTTTACCTGACACTAACAGAGCACTGTCATCTGCATACAGTAGGAGTTTGCACTTAACACTGATGGACATGTCATTAACATAACAATGGAATAATAAGGGACCCAGAATATTGCCTTGGGGAACTCCACATGCTATCTGCAGGGGCCTCTGATTCTGTTTTGTTGATTTTGACAATTTGTTTCCTGTTGCTAAGGTAGGACTTAAACCAGTCTATAGAACCTATGTGGCTTTGTAAATGGTCCTAGTCAGACCAAAACGTTGTCGTAAGCTCCTCTCTTCTATGTGCGGGTTTTTTTGTGTATATATTGTAGTTGACAGAATCGAAGGCCTTTTGCAAGTCTAAGGTTGCCATTCCTGTGAGGTTCGCAATCGACATTTTAGTTCTCATGTAATCCATTAGATTAATTAGGGAGGTGACGGTTGAGTAAGAGCATCTAAAACCTGACTGATAACTACGGAGAATGCTGTTGTCATTAAGTACTTAACTACTTGAACAGGAGAGGAAGAAGACTGGAAGGAGACTGGGGAAGAAGTTTGGGGTGGAACAGGAGAAGGGAACCATACAAGGGGGGTTAACCTCCACCTTCGTGTGAGTTAGAAACAGGGTGAGAACTAGGCACTGAGGCTGAAAAGGAGAACTGTTGGGGAATTGTAAGCACCAGAGGAATGCGAAGAGAATTGGGCTTAGAAGACAGGTTCAACTTTTCAGGTGATAGCCACAAAGAAGGTGCAGGCATGCGAGGCCTCGCAGACTGAGAAACTATTGGACAAGATAAAGAAGTAGAAGTAGGAAGAGGTAAGGAGGTGAGGGTTTCAGAGGATAAAACTGCAAAAGAATTAAGAGATGGGGGTGACCTCAGAAGACATGGCACCAGAGGAGCTGGCAGGCAGGAGGACCAACACGGTCCTAGCTAATCGAGAATAAGGAACACGAGGAAGATTTCCCCTGAAGGCGGAGCTCAGACACAGCCATAGCTGTGCCATAGCTCATGTTCATTAAAATAGACCTGACACTGGCAGGAAAAAAAAGGATGAGTTTCATTGCAATTAAGACAAGTGGGGGAAGACTGCAAGATCCACAGCACCGCAGACTAGGCACTCTGCCACAGACCTGCAGCATTTAGTGGGATGTCCGAAGTGCCAATAATTTCACCACTTTATGGACCCCTAACCGATGTCCCGCAATATAAATGGAGGATGGGAGTTCACAGCAGTCAAACGTTAAGCGGGCGATGTCGCTGGAAAAGCGCCTCTGCCTGCAAGTGGACAGAACATATGTACAGTGGACCCTCGGTTATCGGCCGTAATCCGTTCCAGAAGCTCGGCCTAAACCAAAATGGCCGAAAACCGAAATAATATTTCCCATAAGAATTATGTAAATACAATTAATTCGTTCCAGACAAAAATATTAAAAAAAAATATTTTTTTTAACAATTAAATCAGAATTACATACCTTTATTGAAGACTAATGCTGGCTTCTGGAATGTCTGCTACACTCCCTGCATGCCTGCTACACTTCCTGCATGTCTGCTACACTTCCTGCATGTCTGCTACACTCCCTACATGCCTGCTACACTCCCTGCATGCCTGCTACACTTCCTGCATGTCTGCTACACTTCCTGCATGCCTGCTACACTTCCTGCATGCCTGCTACACTTCCTGCATGCCTGCTACACTTCCTGCATGCCTGCTATGCTTCCTGCATGCCTGCTACACTCCCTGCATGCCTGCTACACTCCCAGCATACCTGCTACACTCCCCTCATGCCTGCTAC
The DNA here is from genome assembly GCF_038502225.1 of Cherax quadricarinatus. Taxonomy (NCBI): domain Eukaryota; kingdom Metazoa; phylum Arthropoda; class Malacostraca; order Decapoda; family Parastacidae; genus Cherax; species Cherax quadricarinatus. Next base: position 19,944,113 of record NC_091358.1, on the reverse strand, counting down.
ACTTCCTGCATGCCTGCTACACTTCCTGCATGCCTGCTACACTTTCTGCACGCCTGCTACACACCCTACATGCCTGCTACACTCCCTGCAAGTCTGCTACACTTCCTACATGCCTGCTACACACCCTACATGCCTGCTACACTTCCTGCATGCCTGCTACACTTCCTGCATGCCTGCTACACTTCCTGTATGCCTGCTACACACCCTACATGCCTGCTACACACCCTACATGCCTGCTACACACCCTACATGCCTGCTACACACCCTACATGCCTGCTACACACCCTACATGCCTGCTACACACCCTACATGCCTGCTACACACCCTACATGCCTGCTACACTCTCTGCAAGTCTGCTACACACCCTACATGCCTGCTATACTTCCTGCATGCCTGCTACACTTCCTGCATGCCTGCTACACTCCTTGCATGCCTGCTACACACCCTACATGCCTGCTACACACCCTACATGCCTGCTACACACCCTACATGCCTGCTACAAACCCTACATGCCTGTTACACACCCTACATGCCTGCTACACTTCCTGCATGCCTGCTACACTCCTTGCATGCCTGCTACACACCCTACATGCCTGCTACACTTCCTGCATGCCTGCTACACTCCTTGCAAGCCTGCTGCACTTCCTGCATGCCTGCTACACACCCTACGTGCCTGCTACACACCCTACATGCCTGCTACACTCCCTACATGCCTGCTACACTTCCTGCACGCCTGCTACACTCTTTGCATGCCTGCTACACACCCTACATGCCTGCTACACACCCTACATGCCTGCTACACACCCTACATGCCTGCTACACACCCTACATGCCTGCTACACACCCTACATGCCTGCTACACACCCTACATGCCTGCTACACACCCTATATGCCTGCTACACACCCTACATGCCTGCTACACACCCTACATGCCTGCTACACACCCTACATGCCTTCTACACACCCTACATGCCTGCTACACTCCCTGCAAGTCTACTACATTCCCTGCATGTCTGTTACACTCCCTGCATGTCTGCTACACTCCTGCATGCCTGCTACACTCCTTGCATGCCTGCTACACTTCCTGCATGCCTGTTACACTTCCTGCATGCCTGCTACACTTCCTGCATGCCTGCTACACTCCCTGCATGTCTGCTACACTCCCTGCATGCCTGCTACACTTCCTGCATGTCTGCTACACTCCTTGCATGCCTGCTACACTCCCTGCATGTCTGCTACACTCCTTGCATGCCTGCTACACTCCCTGCATGTCTGCTACACTCCTTGCATGCCTGCTACACTCCCTGCATGTCTGCTACACTCCCTGCATGCCTGCTACACCTCCTGCATACCTGCTACACTTCCTGTATGCCTGCTATGCTCCCTGCATCCCTGCTACACTTCCTGTATGCCTGCTACACTTCCTGTATGCCTGCTATGCTTCCTGCATGCCTGCTACACTTCACCCTTAAATTCCATGGTGTTTCTCACTTTCTTTACCACAGGAACTTTACCAGGAACTTTCTTTGGAGTCATGGTTACTTATTTTGCAGTTGCACTGCAAAAAACCCACAAAAAACAATAGAAAACAAGTGAAGTGTTTGGATGTATGAGCAGAAGCTTCCTCACGCACCGAGAGAGAGAGCCAGACTGATGTGCAAGCGGCCCCAGCCAGAAGACGGATGCATCTGAAACAGCCAATCACCAGGAGCCGAAAAAACGGCCGATCATTGAGTTGGCCAATAACAGCAACGGCCAATAACCGAGGGTCCTCTGTATCCACTTTGAGAATCAGAAGGTCCTGAAGGGCTAATTGCTCTAAAATATCATCACCGCAAGACAGAAAATCACACTGTACAATGGTACACGGTAAGACCACTGTACCACTGCAAGAATTGAGAGTAGCGTGCTTATCAATTGTAATAGGAACATTATCAGTGGAAGTAAGATGGGAAAAATCTTGAGCTTGTTCTGCATTCTGAACTGTAACAATGCTCGCACTGCTCTGAACAACATGAAAGGATATATTTTAGCCAACGTGTCATAAAAGAGCTTTACCAATACATTGGTCTGAAAGGAAATTCAATATGTAACAAAATTTCACTTTTGTCGTGTTCCTGGGAAATAAGCATCATTTCGTAATTCTTTATAAATAAAAAAACGTAAAAAAGCAATTTTGATCCCAAAACTTTGCTTTTGTGGTCAGGATACTTCTGGAACACTTTCAAGAAACACTGATGTAAAACTATTATGTTCCAGGGTTTTGCTTGACAAATATAAAAACAGCGGCTCACAAACCAGCATTCAGGTCAGCTCGGCTACCTGAGAAGACACATCAGATGAAGTGAAATTGCATCAAGAGGCTGTAATCATTCTCCAGATGCATTCTGCTACATATGTGGTCAATTCATTAAGACAAGAGAAAAAGAAGTTAGCTGTAACAGAATATAAAAAAAATGTGTGAAGCTTACAAAGCATATTTTGTCATGCCAGTTGTGGACCAAGACAAGACCTGGGCGCCTCATGTTGCTTGTGAACATTGTAAGAAAACATTGGAAGGTAAGAAAGTCATTAGTTATATGAAGGGTAAAATATTGAATATTAACATTTTTTAAATTAAAGGTATATAACATAAGCTAATTCTTTTGTTCTTTTACAGGATGATATAGAGGAGAAAAAAAGAGCCATGAAGTTTGCTGTTCCTACAATATGGTGTGAACCCACTGATCACTCAACCAACTGTTACTTCTGCCTGGTGGTGGATCCTTCCAAATGCCAAACTGGGAAAAATGCACCTGCTGCCAATCCCAGATGCGGTTTGCTGGTGGATACTGGACATCATAAGCTGGTTGTGGTTGTAGTTGTAGTTGTGGTGTGGTGGTGGATGATGTTCCGCTTTGTCCTTGAGCTGAGAAGTCAGCGGCGTGGGTTCCAGCCTGGGCTGGTGAGTCATGCATGGCCGTGGCACTATTACCACCACTACCACTATCATCACCAATGCCACTACCTACTGATACCTGTGGTCTAACCATGCCAAGTGTAGCCACATCACCCTCACTTTCACTGTCTATTCCTAGTGTAGGGCCATGGGATGTACTCCGTCTCCTGGCCACTGCATAGGGAACACTACCTGAGCGCATGCGGTGGCATATATACTGACGCTTCACTGGTGAATATGATACATCACCATCGCTACTCGAATGATCATTAAGAGCAATAAAATCACAGTCCACATCACTATCATCATCATTACTGAAGTCTGAGGACTGGCCACGCAAAAATATTAGTTTTCTCTTGCAACAAGGTACAACTGAACATGACTGAGACATGCCCACACCAAACGTAGAAGGTTGAGGATCATCAGGATTTTCTACACTATTTTCAATATCCTGGTCATTGCTTTTGGTCACTAATCGATCAAAGCCATAGAATTCTTCTTTTCCACTTCCATCAGAGTCAGAACTATCAGTTAGGAAAAGGAGAGTCCCAATTCGCCTATCTGCGAGGAATGGTGAACAAAGCTTACTGAGGCGGCGTTCCCACAATGCCATGTGGGCGCCTAGAATTTTTGTTAATGGCACACACGCACACCACGCAGACCCGTTCTCTCAGATGTAGACCTACCAGCCTTATTTATTTATTTATTTATTTATTTATTTATTTATTTATTTATTTATTTAGTAATTTTAGCATACATACAGAGGTACAAAAAAATACAGGTAAGAGCAGCATGCCAAAGCCACTTATATGCATAGCATTACGGGTTGGCTTAAAATTAACTTAAGATTAACTAAGCAATGATGAAATCAGTGATAAAACATTATTGTAAACAGATAACTATAAAGCACAAATGAGTATTACAAAGACAGGTCATATGGTTGCATGGGGCTCTGGTGGCCTGGTGGTTAACGCTCTCGCTTCACACGGTGAGGGCCTGGGTTCGATTCCCAGCCAGAGTAGAAACATTGGACGTGTTTCTTTCCACCTGTTGTCTATGTTCCCCATCAGTAAAATGGGTACCTGGGTGTTAGTCGACTGGTGTGGGTCGCATCCTGGGACACTGACCTAAGGAGGCTTGGTCACAGACCGGGCCGCGGGGGCGTTGACCCCCGGAACTCTCTCCAGATAAACTCCAGATAAACATTCAGTAGAATGGAGTATTCTGTTAGATAGTGTATTTAAAAAAATAACAAAGTTAGATTGGGTCCTAGGTTTAACATTTGTGTGATATAATTGTGAGTAACATTTAGGATATACAATTTATAAGGTTCAGTTATTCAGTATTTATTTGGTTTTGAGTGAGTAAGTGATCTTTGAGAAGAGACTTGAATTTATAAACAGGTAGTGTTTCTTTAATATTTACAAGTAATGAATTCCAGATTTTAGGGCCTTTTATGTACATTGATTGAGTTTTTGCATAGCATGAGATGGACACGAGGAACATCAAAGAGTGATCTGTGCCTTGTGCTACGGTCATGTGTTCTGTTGAGGTTGGCATGGACATGTTTGAGGGGAGGGTTAATATCAGAGTTAAGTGTTCTATGTATGTAATAGGTGCAGTAATAAGTATGGATGTTTTGTATGGTGAGTAGGTTGAGTGTATTGAATATTGGTGGAGTGTGCTGCCTGTAGTGAGAATTTGTTATCATTCTAACTGCAGCCTTTTGTTGGGTAATTAGTGGTCTGAGATGGTTAATTGTTGTTGAGCCCCATGCACAAATTCCATAGGTGAGATAGGGGTAAATAAGAGAGTGATAAAGGGCCAGGAGGGCTGACTGTGGAACATAGTACCGTATCTTCGATAGTATGCCTACAGTCTTGGAAATTTTCTTAGAAATTTGTTGTATATGTGTATGAAATTTGAGTCTATTATCAAGGTGGATTCCTAAGAATTTTCCCTCTGTTAGCTTTGTGATAGGTGATCCGTTTATCATTATGTTAAGAGGGACATCTGTAGCTCTGTTACCAAACTGAATGAAGTAGGTTTTGTCAATGTTTAGTGTAAGTTTGTTAGTCCTCATCCAGGTAGATATTTTCTGTAATTCGGTGTTTACAGTATTGGCTAGCGTGACTGGGCTCGGGTGAGAGAAGACATTTGTAGTGTCATCTGCAAAAAGTGTGGGTTTGAGTAATTGCGAAGCATTTGGTAGGTTATTTATGTATAGGAGAAAGAGAAGAGGGCCAAGGACACTTCCCTGTGAGACACCAACTGTAATTGGTTGAGCAGAAGAGCTTGCCCCATTTGCGTACACATATTGGCTTCTGTTGCCGAGGTATGACTTGAGGTAGTTGAGGGAGTGCCCTCTAATACCATAGTGTGACAATTTTACGTGGAGCAAGTCATGGTCAACTGTATCAAAAGCTTTACGTAAGTCAATGAAGATCCCCAGTGGGACTTCTTTTTTCTCTATTGCAGTGTATATATGTTCTAGCGTGTGTATAATAGCATCATTAGTATTTTTATTAGGCCTGAATCCAAATTGGCAGGGGCTGAGAATGTTTTGGGAGATGAGGTAGGAGTAGATTCGTTTATGAATTAATTTTTCGAAGATTTTTGAGAGAGTGTGTAAATTGGATATTGGCCTATAGTTATTCAACTCTCTTTGGTCTCCTCCTTTATGGATCGGGGTGACCCTTGCTATTTTGAGAGCTGTAGGGATTATTATTATTATTATTATAATCAAGGGGGAAGTGCTAAACCCGGAGGATTATACAGCGCCTGGGGGGGGGGATGTGGAAGGCATTCAGGCTTAATTCGGGGAACTGGAGCACAGATCCAATTCCCTAAATCAAGAGCCCCTCACCAACATCAAGGAACCTTCCTTGAGGGGAGAGCTGTAGGGAAGGTGGAGGATTCAATGGATTTGTTAAAAAGTGTTGCAATGATTGGTGATAGTACTTGTGACACTTTTTTGTATATAAAGGGTGGTAAGGTATTTAAATCTCCTGCCTTGTTTTTTAGTGCGTTGATAATAAGGGAGACTTCGTATGGGTTAGTCGGAGCTAGGAACAGTGTGTTCGGGTAGTTGCCAGTGAGGTAGTCATTTGGTGGGGTATCTGAGCTTGGGATTTTATTGGCAAGGTTTTGTCCTATAGTGGAGAAGAAATCATTGAGTCTGCTGTTTCTGTTGGTGGGAGTTGGGGTTCATCTGATTTTGCTAATTTTATTTCGCTATTTCGTGATATCTTTTTTGTTCCCAGAATTTCTGATAGGGTCTTCCAGGTCTTTTTTATATCACCTCGTAAGTTGGATAATCTGTTCTCATAATACAATTTTTTTGCCCTTCTTATCAAGCTGGTTAGGATTGACGAGTAACGTTTTGTTTGGTCTCTGGTTATGTGACCCATTCTGTACTGTTTTTCATATTGGTGTTTTGTATTTATGGATTTGAGAATGCTGGGTGTTAGCCAGGGACTATTCAGTCTCTTAGCTGTCATCTGTTTAGTTTTTTTAGGGCAGTGCTTGTTATAGAGGTATTGGGTCTTTTTTAGAAAATTATTAAAACATTCGTCAATATCTGTATAGATTTCTAGCTCAGTGTGCCAGTCAATGTTTGTTACTGCTGTTGTGAAGTTATTAATGGCTGCCTCATTGTGAAGTCTGAAGGTGACTTTAGTAGTGTCTTGGGGTATTTTACCAAGAGTTGTTATGAGGAAAGTAGGGTAGTGGTCTGTGGTATTATCTGTAATTATGCCTGATTTTAAAGGGGATATGGTGTTGGTCCAGATGTGGTCAAATAGGGAAACACTAGTCTCCGTAACTCTTGTAGGTTTTGTTACTGTTGGTAGCAACATGCAGTTACTCATTGTGTTTGTGAATTCAGTAACGTGTGGGTCCTGGTCTTGCAGGAGATTTATATTGAAGTCACCTGAGAGTAGTAAGTGATCTTTGTTCATGCGTGCATCAGTTATCATACTTCCTAGGTTTTGACTAAATTGGCTGTTTGATTGTGGAACTCTGTAGATGTTTATCACTGTGAGAGGTTTTTGTAGGTATTTGGATTTGAATTTAGCTATTATATATTCCCCATGTTCATCCCTTGTGCAAGTATTAGTGATACATTCTAGTTGGTCTGAGCAGTATATAGCTGTGCCACCCCCTTGTTGGTTTGGCCTACAGTTGTGTATGGCTGTGTAACCAGGAATGGCATAGACATCTGTAGTATCAGGCTTTAGCCAGGTTTCAGTTAGTGTAATGATGGACATATTGGCATGCAAGGAATTTAGTAATGCTAGGAGGTCATCATAATGCTTGCTTAAAGATCTGATATTGTAGTTAAAGATAGTTATGTTGTTGTTGGCTCTGAGAAGTGCCTTTGATTGTTCTGCTGTGTAGTAATTACAGTAACTGTTTGAATCATTTAAGTCATTAAATAAGAGGTTGGTATCAGGATCAATGCTTGTAATCATAAGATTTGTAGTGAATCTATAGTTAGAATTAAGTATAAAACAAAGTAAATATTCTAAAGCTAAAAAAGTAGCACCTGAATTATTTAACAAATGTAAAAATAATGAGCTAAGGTAGTTTTTTAAAGCTAAAATAAAGGAGACAATATAAAAGGGAGTAAAATAATTTGTGGTGAACAAATAAAGTGATGATCAAATAATGGAGCTTGGGAATAGGATAGTAGGTAGTACTTTAAAGGTAATTCATTAAAGTTAGAAATATAATATAAAATTATAATATAAAAGGGACTAATATAAGTTGTGGTGAAAAATAAAGTGGTAATCAAATAGTTGCACTAAGGTCTAATATAATGACTTTTGTGGAGTCTATGTTTTGAGCTAGAATGAGCTATAGTACAACTAGATTTAATCTAATAATATAAAAATACAAATTAAAAATAGCACCAGTCTCTCACTAGTAATTGCAATATGGTCTAATATAATGAATTTGGTATTGACTATAGGACAACTGAGTTTAATCTAATAATATAAAAAAGGCACAAGACCCTCAATTGTAATTGCACTAAGGTGTTATATAAGTTGTTTACAAGAATTAGAGTATAACTAGATTTAAATTGACAAGATAAAATATACAAGTTAAGGTAGCAAAAGAATAAAAAAAAGTAGAAAAAAAAAATGTATGAGGTAGTTGGTACTAGTTAGCAAAAGATAGTTAAGGGCCTTGAACAATAATATAATTGAAATATACACTAATTGCACACACAACATAGTCACTAAGATATGAAAACAATCTTAGAGTAGGAATTATAATATAAACTTATAAAAATACAAATTGAAATGGTACTTGCAATTGCACTAGAGTCTGGTATAGGTTGTTGACAAGATCAGGAGTATAACTTGATTTAAATTGACAAAATATAATTCACAATTAAAGTACCAAAAGAATAATAGTAAAAAATAACAATGGTAATGTCTTGGTTATAATATGATAGTAAGATGGTAGACAGGTACACAGGTACACAGGTACAAGGGATAATATAAAGGTTGGAGTTGAATATACAAACTTGAAAATTTGGCAACAAAATGTTATGGGAAGTATAAAATAATGTTTAATGTACAAAAGTAAAATTGACTGGTAGTAAATATAGTGTTAATAAAATTTTAGTAAGTAATAATGATTACAAAAAAAGTGAAAAAGTAATGTTTATTTCATTCAATATTGCACTGGTAGTTATACTAGAGGTTATATGGCAGTACAAGGTAATTAAGAGTACTCTAAGATAGTAAATGTGTATTAAAACAGGTAAAGGTAATTAGACAAGTAATGGTTATTAAATGTCAAAAATGTTAAGAGTAAATTGGAATTATAGTAAAAATGATAATTATTAATTTTAGTAAGTAATATCAATTGATAGTATTTAAAAAAAAAAAAAAAAAAAAAAAAAAATGTCGCTAGAATTTTGGTGTAGTTCTACAGTTTGGACCTTCAACGTAAAGCCGTAGACCTACGGCACAGACCCTCAACATAACACTATGAGTAACTGCTTGTTGCTACCAACAGTAACAACACCTACAAGAATTACAGAGACTAGTGTTTCCCTACTAGACCACACCTGGACCAACACCATATCCCCTTTAAAATCAGGCATAATCACATATAATACCACAGACCACTACCCTACCTTCCTCATAACTAATCTAGGCAAATTACCCCAAGACACTACTAAAGTCACTTTCATACTTCACAATGAGGCAGCCATTAATAACTCCACAGAAGCAGTGACAAACACTGACTGGCACACTGAGCTAGAAATCTATACAGATAATGACAAATGTATTAATAATTTTCTAAAAAAAAAAAAAACCCAATACCTCTATAACAAGCACTGCCCTAAAAAAAACTAAACAGATGACAGCTAAGAGACTGAACAGTCCCTGGCTAACACCCAGCATCCTCAAATCCATAAATACAAAGCACCTATACGAAAAACAGGACAGAATGGGTCACATAACCAGAGACCAAACAAAACGTTACTTGTCAATCCTAACCAGCCTGATAAGAAGGGCTAAAAAATTGTATTATGAGAACAGATTATCCAACTTAACAGGTGATATAAAAAAGACCTGGAAAATTATTATTTTTTTTTTTTTTTATTATCACACTGGCCGTTTCCCAACAAGGCAGGGTGGCCCGAAAAAGAAAAACTTTCACCATCATTCACTCCATCACTGTCTTGCCAGAAGGATGCTTTACACTACAGTTTTTAAACTGCAACATTAACACCCCTCCTTCAGAGTGCAGGCACTGTACTTCCCATCTCCAGGACTCAAGTCCGGCCTGCCGGTTTCCCTGAACCCATTCATAAATGTTACTTTGCTCACACCCCAACAGCACGACAAGTATTAAAAACCATTTGTCTCTATTCACTCCTATCAAACATGCTCACGCATGCCTGTTGGAAGTCCAAGCCCCTCGCACACAAAACCTCCTTTACCCCCTCCCTCCAACCTTTCCTAGGCCGACCCCTACCCCGCCTTCCTTCCACTACAGACTGATACACTCTTGAAGTTATTCTGTTTTGCTCCATTCTCTCCACATGTCCAAACCACCTCAACAACCCTTCCTCAGCCCTCTGGACAACAGTTTTGGTAATCCCGCACCTCCTCCTAACTTCCAAACTACGAATTCTCTGCATTATATTCACACTACACATTGCTCTCAGACATGACATCTCCACTGCCTCCAGCCTTCTCCTCGCTGCAACATTCATCACCCATGCTTCACACCCATATAAGAGCGTTGGTAAAACTATACTCTCATACATTCCCCTCTTTGCCTCCAAGGACAAAGTTCTTTGTCTCCACAGACTCCTAAGTGCACCACTCACCCTTTTCCCCTCATCAATTCTATGATTCACCTCATCTTTCATAGACCCATCCGCTGACACGTCCACTCCCAAATATCTGAATACATTCACCTCCTCCATACTCTCTCCGTCCAATCTGATATCCAATCTTTCATCACCTAATCTTTTTGTTATCCTCATAACCTTACTCTTTACTGTATTCACTTTCAATTTTCTTCTTTTGCACACCCTACCAAATTCATCCACCAATCTCTGCAACTTCTCTTCAGAATCTCCCAAGAGCACAGTGTCATCAGCCAAGAGCAACTGTGACAACTCCCACTTTATGTGTGATTCTTTATCTTTTAACTCCATGCCTCTTGTCAAGACCCTCGCATTTACTTCTCTTACAACCCCATCTATAAATATATTAAACAACCACGGTGACATCACACATCCTTGTCTAAGGCCTACTTTTACTGGGAAATAATTTCCCTCTTTCCTACATACTCTAACTTGAGCCTCACTATCCTCGTAAAAACTCTTCACTGCTTTCAGTAACCTACCTCCTACACCATACACCTGCAACATCTGCCACATTGCCCCCCTATCCACCCTGTCATACGCCTTTTCCAAATCCATAAATGCCACAAAGACCTCTATAGCCTTATCTAAATACTGTTCACTTATATGTTTCACTGTAAACACCTGGTCCACACACCCCCTACCTTTCCTAAAGCCTCCTTGTTCATCTGCTATCCTATTCTCCGTCTTACTCTTAATTCTTTCAATAATAACTCTACCATACACTTTGCCAGGTATACTCAACAGACTTATCCCCCTATAATTTTTGCACTCTCTTTTATCCCCTTTGCCTTTATACAAAGGAACTATGCATGCTCTCTGCCAATCCCTAGGTACCTTACCCTCTTCCATACATTTATTAAATAACTGCACCAACCACTCCAAAACTATATCCCCACCTGCTTTTAACATTTCTATCTTTATCCCATCAATCCCGGCTGCCTTACCCCCTTTCATTTTACCTACTGATTCACGAACTTCCCCCACACTCACAACTGGCTCTTCCTCACTCCTACAAGATGTTGTTCCTCCTTGCCCTATACACGAAATCACAGCTTCCCTATCTTCATCAACATTTAACAATTCCTCAAAATATTCCCTCCATCTTCCCAATATCTCTAACTCTCCACTTAATAACTCTCCTCTCCTATTTTTAACTGACAAATCCATTTGTTCTCTAGGCTTTCTTAACTTGTTAATCTCACTCCAAAACTTTTTCTTATTTTCAACAAAATTTGTTGATAACATCTCACCCACTCTCTCGTTTGCTCTCTTTTTACATTGCTTCAACACTCTCTTAACCTCTCTCTTTTTCTCCATATACTCTTCCCCCCTTGCATCACTTCTACTTTGTAAAAACTTCTCATATGCTAACTTTTTCTCCCTTACTACTCTCTTCACATCATCATTCCACCAATCGCTCCTCTTCCCTCCCGCACCCACTTTCCTGTAACCACAAACTTCTGCTGAACACTCTAACACTACATTTTTAAACCTACCCCATACCTCTTCGACCTGGAAAACCCTCTCAGAAATTCTAGGAACAAAAAAGATATCATGAAATAGCACAATTGAACTAACAAAACCAGATGAAACCCAACTCCCACCAACTGAAACAGCAAACAGACTCAATGATTTCTTCTCCACCACAGGAAAAAACCTTGCCAATAAAATCCCAAGCTCAAATACCCCACCCAATGACTACCTCACTGGCAACTACCCGAACACACTGTTCCTAGCTCCGACTAACCCAACAGAAGTCTCCCTTATTATCAACACACTAAACAACAAGACAGGAGATTTAAATACCTTACCACCCTTTATATACAAAAAAGCGTCGCAAGTGCTGTCACCAATCATTGCAACACTCTTTGACAAATCCATCGAATCCTCTACCTTCCCTACAGCTCTCAAAATAGCAAGGGTCACCCCGATCCATAAAGGAGGAGACCAAACAGACTTGAACAACTATAGGCCAATATCCCACTTACACCCTCTCTCTAAAATCTTTGAAAAATTAATTCATAAGCGAATCTATTCCTACCTCATCTCCCACAACATACTCAATCCCTGTCAGTTTGGGTTCAGGCTTAATAAAAATACGAATGATCCTATTATACACATGCTAGAACAAATATACACTGCACTAGAGAAAAAAGAAGTCCCACTGGGGATCTTCATTGATTTACGTAAAGCTTTTGATACAGTTGACCATGATTTGCTCCACATAAAATTGTCGCACTATGGTTTAAGAGGGCACTCCCTCAACTACCTAAAGTCATACCTCAGCAACAGAAGCCAATATGTGTACACAAATGGAGCAAACTCTTTCGTACAGCCACTTACAGTTGGTGCCCCCCACAGGGAAGTGTTCTTGGCCTTCTTCTCTTTCTCGTTTACATAAATGACCTACCAAATGCATTGCAACTACGTACTCAAACCCACACTATTTGCAGGTGACACTACATATGTCTTCTCTCACCCGAGCACAGTCATGCTAGCCAATACTGTGAATACCGAATTACAGAAAATATCTACCTGGATGATGACTAACAAACTTTCTCTCAACATTGACAAAACCTACTTCATTCAGTTTGGTAACAGAGCTACAGATGTCCCACTTAACATGATGATAAACGGATCACCTATCACAAAGCTAACAGGGAAAATTCTTAGAAATCCACCTTGATAATAGACTCAAATTTCAAACACATACACAACAAATTCCAAGAAAATTTCCAAGACTGTAGGCATACTATTGAAGATACGGTACTATGTTCCACAGTCAGCCCTCCTGGCCCTATATCACTCACTTATTTACCCCAATCTCACTTATGGAATTTGTGCATGGGGCTCAACAACAATTAACCATCTCAGACCACTAATTACCCAACAAAAGGCTGCAGTTAGAATGATAACAAATTCCCACTACAGGCAGCACACTCCACCAATATTCAAAACTCTAAACCTACTCACCATAACATGACATTCCTCAGGTCATGCGCGTCACTCACATCTCACTCTCCGCCTATATATATAATGTTTTTCTACCTCTGTATGTTAGAAGTGATCAAGGTCCCAGGACTGAAACGTTTTCTAATAAATATGTCATAGTGTTTGCTTACGTGTCTTTCTAAACCAACCTGTGAATATAAAAGAAACACTGTCTGTTTATAAATTCAAGTCTCTTATTAAAAATCACTTACTCACCCTCAACTAAATAAATACTGAATAACTGTATCTCATAAATGTTTACCCTGTGACCCAATCAAACTTTGTTATTTTTAATTACATTACCTAACAGAATACTCCATTCTACTGAATGCACAGCAACATAGTAAATGACCATATGACCTGTCTTTGAAACTCATTTGTGCTTAATTGTTATTTGTTTACAATAATGTTTACCATTGAATATATCATTGCTTAGTTAATCTTAAGTTAATTTTAAGCCTGCCCATAATGCTCTGCATACAAGGGGCTTTGGCATATTACACTTAACCACTGTATTTCTTTGTACTTCCATGCATCATGTTCAAATTAATAAACAAACAAATAAATAAATAAATAAATAAATAAACCCATAGATCAACGGCACGGACCCTGAAAGGGTTAAAGGAGGGGTTTGGAATATTGGCAGTTTGGAGGGGTATGTTATACGTATGTGCTTCTAAACTGTTGTATCTGGGTACCTCTGCAAAGACAGTGATTATGTGTGAGTGAGGTGGAAGTGTTGAATGATGATGAAAGTATTTTCTTTTTGGGGATTTTCTTTCTTTTTGGGTCACCCTGCCTCAGTGGGAGATGGCCGACTTGTTGAAAAAAAAAATGTATTATACCTATCTAAAGACAAGGTATCTATACTTCAATTAAATTAAAATAATTCTTGATGAAGTTTTGATTTCCTGTTGGTATTTATATAAGTGATAGAAAAATCAAGGAATGATAATTTAAATAAAAATTACTACGAGTAAATAACAATGCACTCCTCAAGCTCGTAATAGTCCAATAACAAATCCGGGTCAGAAAAGGATGCAGTAACAAAAAAGAGCCTGGGAGGAGGAGGGGGGGTTACAGAACGAAGACTCCATGATACACAAATAACCTGCACATAAAAGAGAGAAGCTTACGGCGACGTTTCGGTCTGACTTGGACTATTGACAAAGTCAGACTGTGACTTTGTCAATGGTCCAAGTCGGACCGAAACGTCGTCGTAAGCTTCTCTCTTTTATGTGCGGGTTATTTGTGTATCGTTCCAGTCACGGTATTGTGCCTTTTTTGTTATTTAAGACTCCATGATGGTGGTAATTCTTTATTATTATTTTAAAGAAAAAAAGAAAATGAAAGAAAAAGAGGGACAGTTACTAGAACAGGGAAGGGATAGTTACTCTCATCCAAGAGAACCTCGAGACCACCAGCAGTGCCGATGCAGCGTGGAACCTGTGCCATACCCTACCCCGTCATGCCAGTAAATCAGCACGGACAAAAGAGAGGGCGGTCTGATACCCACCACAAAGCATACCTCCTTCAGCTGCCACCTCCCAGAGCCGAAAGGTAGCCTCTGGAGATACACCCGTCACCTGCAGGACACCCTACCCCACCTCCTGGAAATCCAGGAAGGGAGCAGGGCACCTCCAGATGACGCAGATTCCATGGCAAACTACACCACTCCCGAGGAACACCCCAGAACGGGATGAACCCTGGCACACTTCCCCCTACCTAGAAACTAATGCCAGAGGGGAGGATCCCAGAGGCTACAAATGGGAAGGGGAAAAGGAAGGGAAGGGTTGGGGGAAAGACAGGGAAAGGGGGGATGGGGAAGATGGGACAGGGAAAGGGGGATTGGGGGTAATTAGGTTCGGTCTGAGGAAGGAGATCAAAAGGTCTAATTCCTCAGACCAAGAGCCTCTTTACCGCACCAAGGAGCACCACAGGCAAGGCATTCTGCTTCTTCTCTGCAATATTTCGCTGTGTGGCCAAAGTGCCAGAATTTTCTACATTGTTATGGGATAGGGGTCACCTCCTGCACTTGTAGGCATGGTCCTGCTATGTAAACAGATGGTGGCAGTTCACAGCTGTCAATGGTTAGTCTCACTATATTACAAGGATAACACCTCCGCCATTAAGTGTCCACCTTTATGATTGGGAGATTCTGGAGCTCCAGAATGTCTGCATTATATGTGAGGAAGACGCATTGTATGATTGTATTTGGAAGGATAATAGTTCCAGAGCAAGTATTAAGAGAAATATGCTTGTGAATTGTAACTGGCTTGTTATCAACACTGGCAAGGCTTGAAAGTTTATGTGGTTGCTCTGTATTTTATACAGTGACAATGCATGAGCCACTCTTAAGTACATGGAGGGAAATGTTTTGCCCTACATGTCAAAGGAGTGCCTTGCTGATGTGGTTGAAAAGATAGTCAGTAGGAGAAGTTGGTTGGAGAGTAAAGAATTTAGTTCATGAAGGACTTTGAAACACAGAGTGTAAGGGCAGGAATTGCCTAGCTGGTCATCTCTTAGGAGAGTGAGAAGAAACTGAGGCAGTCATCTGTGACAGATCAAGGTCATCTGGATGAGGGACAAGAGGTAGGCTATCCTAAGTTGCATGTATGATCCGAAAATCAATGCATTGTAGGGGCAGAAGCCAGAATCAAAGATGTGTGGATGTCAGTTGGAACTACGGAGAAGGTATCAAGTTGGAAGAGAGGTCTGAAGAATGGTCTGATGGTGTGCCAGGGTGAGTAGGTGCCGCAGTAGGAAGGGGTTTGGGAGGAGGAAATTCATAGGCATGAGTCTCCATGATAAGTTTTTTCTTTTCTTTTCTTTTTCTTTTCAAACACAAAAAAAAAGGAACGTGGAGAGGTATCTCCCAGGAGAAAGAAAAGGGACCATATATCCCCCTCCATGCCCAAGAGGATTCTTCGTGCCACTGGTAGTGTAGATGCAGCATGGAACCTGTATCTTATACTACCTTTCATGCTGGTAGACCAGCAATCCAGGATAGCAACCTTATATCCAAAGAGCCACCTCGCCGGACAAACGAGAGGATGGTTGAAAATCCTCCACAAGGCACACCCCCCTTTGGCCACCACCTCCTGGAACTGACAGGCAGCCTTCAGAGATACATCCATCACCTGAAGGACACCAAAAGCTGCCCTCTAGGATTCCAGAGGGTAGATTGGTACATACCTAGATGATCTTGTTGCTACAACAAACACCACCACCACCACCAACGGCCTCAATGGAACAGACAACAACACCCTTTCCTGAACCTAGGAGGTATTATTTCTGAGGGACGACCCCAAAGGACAAAAGCAGGAAACGAAGGAGAGGCCAGATAGGGAAAGGAGAGATGGGAAGAATGGGGCAGTGAAGGGAAGAGTGGGGGGGTAATTAGTTTTGGCCAGAGAAAGAAAACTGAAAGGTCCACTTCCTCAGATCAAAAGCCTCTTCACCATGGCAAGGAGCCTCCCTTGAAGAGAACAAAATTAAGACTCATCAGGTAGTGCAACGTCCCCCAATGAAAAGCAGGGGCACCATGAGTAAACTAAGAGACAACACAATAAGTGTCAGGGGCCCAAGACTGTTCAACTACCTAACAGCATACATAAGGGGGATTACCAATAGACCCCTGGCTATCTTGAAGAGGAAGCTCGACAGACACCTATAGTCAGTGCCTGACCAGCCAGGCTGTGGTTTGTACGTTGGTTTACGTGTGACCAGCAGTAACAGGCTGGTTGATCAGACCCTGATCCACCACGAGGCCTGGTCACGAACCAGGCCACAGGGGCATTGACCCCTGAAACAGCCTCTAGGTATACCCAGCATCTACCTGTACCTACCTCTATCACTCTAGCATCTACCAGTATGTACCCAGCATATACCTGTATCTACCCAGCATATGCCTGTATCTACCCAACACATGCCTGTATCTACCCAGCACATACCTGTATCTACCCAGCACATGCCTGTATCTACCCAACACATGCCTGTATCTACCCAGCACATACCTGTATCTACCCAGCACATGTCTGTATCTACCCAACACATGCCTGTATCTACCCAGCACATACCTGTACCTACTCAGTATCTACAATTATTTATCAATATCTACCCCCTCACCTACAATTATCTATCTGCTCCATCTACCAATATCTATCCTTAAACTACCAATATCTACTCAACCAATATCTACCCTTTATCAACCAATATCTATCTCCCATCTACCAATATAATCTAAAATACCTCTCATCAACCAATATTAACTCCATATCTATCAATACCTACACCTCATCTACAATATCTACCCTCATCTACCAATACCTACCCCTCATCTACCAACACATACACCTCATCTACAATATCTACCCTCATCTATCAATATTTACCCTCTCATCTATTAATACCTACTCTCATCTACCAATATCTACCCTCATCTACCAATATCCACCCTTCATCTATCAACACCTACCCCTCATCTACCAACACCTACCCCTCATCTACCAACACCTACCCCTCATCTACCAACACCTACCCCACATCCACCAACACTTACCCCTCATCTACCAACACCTACCCCTCATCTACCAACACCTACCCCTCATCTATCAACACCTACCCCTCATCAACCAACACCTACCCCTCATCTACCAGCACCTACCCCTCATCTACCAACACCCACCCCTCATCTACCAACACCTACCCCTCATCTAAAACACCTACCCCTCATCTACCAACACCTACCCCTCATCTACCAACACCGTCCCCTCATCTACCAACACCCACCCCTCATCTACCAACACCTACCCCTCATCTACCAACACCTACCCCTCATCTACCAACACCTACCCCTCATTTACCAACACCTACCCACACCTACCCCTCATCTACCAACACCTACCCCTCATCTACCCACACCTACCCCTCATCTACCAACACCTACCCCTCATCTACCAACACCTACCCATCTACCCACACCTACCCCTCATCTACCCACACCTACCAACACCTACCCCTCATCTACCAACACCTACCCCTCATCTACCCACACCTACCCCTCATCTACCCACACCTACCCCTCATCTACCAACACCTACCCCTCATCTACCCACACCTACCCCTCATCTACCCACACCTACCCCTCATCTACCAACACCTACCCCTCATCTACCCACACCTACCCCTCATCTACCAACACCTACCCCTCATCTACCCACACCTACCCCTCATCTACCAACACCTACCCCTCATCTACCCACACCTACCCCTCATCTACCCACACCTACCACTCATCTACCAACACCTACCCCTCATCTACCCACAACTACCCCTCATCTACCCACACCTACCCCTCATCTACCAACACCTACCCCTCATCTACCCACACCTACCCCTCATCTACCAACACCTACCCCTCATCTACCCACACCTACCCCTCATCTACAAACACCTACCCCTCATCTACCAACACCTAACCCTCATCTACCCACACCTACCCCTCATCTACCCACACCTACCCCTCATCTACCAACACCTACCCCTCATCTACCCACACCTACCCCTCATCAACCCACACCTACCCCTCATCTACCCACACCTACCCCTCATCTACCAACACCTACCCCTCACCTACCCCTCATCTACCCACACCTACCCCTCATCTACCCACACCTACCCCTCATCTACCAACACCTACCCTTCATCTACCAACACCTACCCCTCATCTACCCACACCTACCCCTCATCTACCAACACCTACCCCTCATCTACCCACACCTACCCCTCATCTACCCACACCTACCCCTCATCTACCAACACCTACCCCTCATCTACCCACACCTACCCCTCATCTACCTACACCTACCCCTCATCTACCCACACCTATCCCTCATCTACCCACACCTACCCCTCATCTACCCACACCTACCCCTCATCTACCCACACCTACCCCTCATCTACCCACACCTACCCCTCATCTACCAACACCTACCCCTCAATTACCAACACCTACCCCTCATCTACCAACACCTACCCCTAATCTACTAACACCTACCCCTCATCTACCCACACCTACCCCTCATCTACCCACACCTACCCCTCATCTACCAACACCTACCGCTCATCTACCCACACCTACCCCTCATCTACCAACACCTACCCCTCAATTACCAACACCTACCCCTCATCTACCAACACCAACCCCTAATCTACTAACACCTACCCCTCATCTACCCACACCTACCCCTCATCTACCCACACCTACCCCTCATCTACCAACACCTACCGCTCATCTACCAACACCTACCTTTCATCTACCCACACCTACCCCTCATCTACCAACACCTACCCCTCATCTACCAACACCTACCCCTCATCTACCAACACCCACCCCTCATCTACCAACACCTACCCCTCATCTACCCACACCTACCCCTCATCTACCCACACCTACCCCTCATCTACCAACACCTACCCCTCATCTACCAACACCTTCCCCTCATCTACCCACACCTACCCCTCATCTACCAACACCTACCCCTCATCTACCAACACCTACCCCTCATCTACCCACACCTACCCCTCATCTACCAACACCCACCCCTCATCTACCAACACCTACCCCTCATCTACCCACACCTACCCCTCATCTACCAACACCTACCCCTCATCTACCCACACCTATCCCTCATCTACCAACACCTACCCCTCATCTACCAACACCTACCCCTCATCTACCCACACCTACCCCTCATCTACCCACACCTACCCCTCATCTACCAACACCTACCCCTCATCTACCAACACCTACCCCTCATCTACCCACACCTACCCCTCATCTACCAACACCTACCCCTCATCTACCAACACCTACCCCTCATCTACCAACACCTACCCCTCATCTACCCACACCTACCCCTCATCTACCAACACCTACCCCTCATCTACCAACACCTACCCCTCATCTACCAACACCTACCCCTCATCTACCAACACCTACCCCTCATCTACCAACACCTACCCCTCATCTACCAACACCTACCCCTCATCTACCCACACCTACCCCTCATCTACCCACACCTACCCCTATCTACCAACACCTACCCCTCATCTACCAACACCTACCCCTCATCTACCAACACCTACCCCTCATCTACCAACACCTACCCCTCATCTACCCACACCTACCCCTCATCTACCAACACCTACCCCTCATCTACCCACACCTACCCCTCATCTACCAACACCTACCCCTCATCTACCAACACCTACCCCTCATCTACCCACACCTACCCCTCATCTACCCACACCTACCCCTCATCTACCAACACCTACCCCTCATCTACCAACACCTACCCCTCATCTACCAACACCTACCCCTCATCTACCAACACCTACCCCTCATCTACCAACACCTACCCCTCATCTACCAACACCTACCCCTCATCTACCAACACCTACCCCTCATCTACCCACACCTACCCCTATCTACCAACACCTACCCCTCATCTACCAACACCTACCCCTCATCTACCAACACCTACCCCTCATCTACCAACACCTACCCCTCATCTACCAACCTACCCCTCATCTACCCTCCCCTCATCTACCAACACCTACCCCTCATCTACCAACACCTACACCTCATCTACCAACACCTACCCCTCATCTACCAACACCTACCCCTCATCTACCAACACCCCTATCCCCTCCCCTCATCTACCAACACCTACCCCTCATCTACCCACACCTACCCCTCATCTACCCACACCTACCCCTCATCTACCAACACCTACCCCTCATCTACCCACACCTACCCCTCATCTACCAACACCTACCCCACCTCATCTACCAACACCTACCCATACCCCTCATCTACCCACACCTACCCCTCATCTACCAACACCTACCCATCTACCCACACCTACCCCTCATCTACCAACACCTACCCCTCATCTACCCACACCTACCCCTCATCTACCAACACCTACCCCTCATCTACCAACACCTACCCCTCGTCTACCAACACCTACCCCTCATCTACCACACCTACCCCTCATCTACCCACACCTACCCCTCATCTACCAACACCTACATCTACCCACACCTACCCCTCATCTACCAACACCTACCCAACTACCCCTCATCTACCCACACCTACCCTCATCTACCAACACCTACCCCTCATCTACCCACACCTACCCCTCATCTACCAACACCTACCCCTCATCTACCCACACCTACCCCTCATCTACCAACACCTACCCCTCATCTACCCCTCATCTACCAACACCTACCCCTCATCTACCAACACCTACCAATCTACCAACACCTACCCCTCATCTACCCACACCTACCCCTCATCTACCCACACCTACCCCTCATCTACCCACACCTACCCCTCATCTACCCACACCTACCCCTCATCTACCAACACCTACCCCTCATCTACCAACACCTACCCCTCATCTACCAACACCTACCCCTCATCTACCCACACCTACCCCTCATCTACCCACACCTACCCCTCATCTACCAACACCTACCCCTCATCTACCCACACCTACCCCTCATCTACCAACACCTACCCCTCATCTACCCACACCTACCCCTCATACCCACACCTACCCCTCATCTATCCACACCTACCCCTCATCTACCAACACCTACCCCTCATCTACCAACACCTACCCCTCATCTACCCACACCTACCCCTCATCTACCCACACCTTACCCCTCATCTACCAACACCTACCCCTCATCTACCAACACCTACCCCTCATCTACCAACACCTACCCCTCATCTACCAACACCTACCCCTCATCTACCCACACCTACCCCTCATCTACCAACACCTACCCCTCATCTACCAACACCCACCCCTCATCTACCAACACCTACCCCTCATCTACCAACACCTACCCCTCATCTACCAACACCTACCCCTCATCTACCAACACCAACCCACACCTACCCCTCATCTACCAACACCTACCCCTCATCTACCCACACCTACCCCTCATCTACCAACACCTACCCCTCATCTACCAACACCTACCCATCTACCCACACCTACCCCTCATCTACCCACACCTACCAACACCTACCCCTCATCTACCAACACCTACCCCTCATCTACCCACACCTACCCCTCATCTACCCACACCTACCCCTCATCTACCAACACCTACCCCTCATCTACCCACACCTACCCCTCATCTACCCACACCTACCCCTCATCTACCAACACCTACCCCTCATCTACCCACACCTACCCCTCATCTACCAACACCTACCCCTCATCTACCCACACCTACCCCTCATCTACCAACACCTACCCCTCATCTACCCACACCTACCCCTCATCTACCCACACCTACCACTCATCTACCAACACCTACCCCTCATCTACACACAACTACCCCTCATCTACCCACACCTACCCCTCATCTACCAACACCTACCCCTCATCTACCCACACCTACCCCTCATCTACCAACACCTACCCCTCATCTACGCACACCTACCCCTCATCTACAAACACCTACCCCTCATCTACCCCTCATCTACCAACACCTAACCCTCAACTACCCACACCTACCCCTCATCTACCCACACCTACCCCTCATCTACCAACACCTACCCCTCATCTACCCACACCTACCCCTCATCAACCCACACCTACCCCTCATCTACCCACACCTACCCCTCATCTACCAACACCTACCCCTCACCTACCCATCTACCCACACCTACCCCTCATCTACCCACACCTACCCCTCATCTACCAACACCTACCCTTCATCTACCAACACCTACCCCTCATCTACCCACACCTACCCCTCATCTACCAACACCTACCCCTCATCTCGCCACACCTACCCCTCATCTACCCACACCTACCCCTCATCTACCAACACCTACCCCTCATCTACCGACACCTACCCCTCATCTACCTACACCTACCCCTCATCTACCCACACCTACCCCTCATCTACCCACACCTACCTCTCATCTACCCACACCTACCCCTCATCTACCCACACCTACCCCTCATCTACCAACACCTACCCCTCAATTACCAACACCTACCCCTCATCTACCAACACCTACCCCTAATCTACTAACACCTACCCCTCATCTACCCACACCTACCCCTCATCTACCCACACCTACCCCTCATCTACCAACACCTACCCCTCATCTACCAACACCTACCGCTCATCTACCAACACCTACCTTTCATCTACCCACACCTATCCCTCATCTACCAACACCTACCCCTCATCTACCCACACCTACCCATCTACCAACACCCACCACTCATCTACCAACACCTACCCCTCATCTACCCACACCTACCCCTCATCTACCCACACCTACCCCTCATCTACCAACACCTACCCCTCATCTACCAACACCTACCCCTCATCTACCCACACCTACCCCTCATCTACCAACACCTACCCCTCATCTACCAACACCTACCCCTCATCTACCCACACCTACCCCTCATCTACCAACACCCACCCCTCATCTACCAACACCTACCCCTCATCTACCCACACCTACCCCTCATCTACCAACACCTACCCCTCATCTACCCACACCTATCCCTCATCTACCAACACCTACCCCTCATCTACCAACACTTACCCCTCATCTACCCACACCTACCCCTCATCTACCCACACCTACCCCTCATCTACCAACACCTACCCCTCATCTACCCACACCTACCCCTCATCTACCAACACCTACCCCTCATCTACCAACACCTACCCCTCATCTACCAACACCTACCCCTCATCTACCAACACCTACCCCTCATCTACCCACACCTACCCCTCATCTACCAACACCTACCCCTCATCTACCAACACCTACCCCTCATCTACCAACACCTACCCCTCATCTACCCACACCTACCCCTCATCTAACAACACCTACCCCTCATCTAACAACACCTACCCCTCATCTACCAACACCTACCCATCTACCAACACCTACCCCTCATCTACCCACACCTACCCCTCATCTACCCACACCTACCCCTCATCTACCAACACCTACCCCTCATCTACCAACACCTACCCCTCATCTACCAACACCTACCCCTCATCTACCAACACCTACCCCTCATCTACCCACACCTACCCCTCATCTACCAACACCTACCCCTCATCTAACAACACCTACCCCTCATCTACCCACACCTACCCCTCATCTACCAACACCTACCCCTCATCTACCCACACCTACCCCTCATCTACCAACACCTACCCCTCATCTACCAACACCTACCCCTCATCTACCCACACCTACCCCTCATCTACCAACACCTACCCCTCATCTACCAACACCTACCCCTCATCTACCCACACCTACCCCTCATCTACCAACACCTACCCCTCATCTACCAACACCTACCCCTCGTCTACCAACACCTACCCCTCCTCTACCCACACCTACCCCTCATCTACCCACACCTACCCCTCATCTACCAACACCTACCCCTCATCTACCAACACCTACCCATCTACCCCTCATCTACCCACACCTACCCCTCATCTACCAACACCTACCCCTCATCTACCCACACCTACCCCTCATCTACCAACACCTACCCCTCATCTACCCACACCTACCCCTCATCTACCAACACCTACCCATCTACCCACACCTACCCCTCATCTACCAACACCTACCCCTCATCTACCAACACCTACCCCTCATCTACCCACACCTACCCCTCATCTACCCACACCTACCCCTCATCTACCAACACCTACCCCTCATCTACCCACACCTACCCCTCATCTACCAACACCTACCCTTCATCTACCAACACCTACCCCTCATCTACCCACACCTACCCCTCATCTACCAACACCTACCCCTCATCTACCCACACCTACCCCTCATCTACCCACACCTACCCCTCGTCTACCAACACCTACCCCTCATCTACCCACACCTACCCCTCATCTACCTACACCTAGACCTCATCTACCCACACCTATCCCTCATCTACCCACACCTACCCCTCATCTACCCACACCTACCCCTCATCTACCAACACCCACCCCTCATCTACCAACACCTACCCCTCATCTACCCACACCTACCCCTCATCTACCCACACCTACCCCTCATCTACCAACACCTACCCCTCAATTACCAACACCTACCTCTCATCTACCAACACCTACGCCTAATCTACTAACACCTACCCCTCATCTACCCACACCTACCCCTCATCTACCCACACCTACCCCTCATCTACCCACACCTACCCCTCATCTACCAACACCTACCACTCATCTACCAACACCTACCTTTCATCTACCCACACCTACCCCTCATCTACCAACACCTACCCCTCATCTACCCACACCTACCCCTCATCTACCAACACCCACCCCTCATCTACCAACACCTACCCCTCATCTACCCACACCTACCCCTCATCTACCCACACCTACCCCTCATCTACCAACACCTACCCCTCATCTACCAACACCTACCCCTCATCTACCCACACCTACCCCTCATCTACCAACACCTACCCCTCATCTACCAACACCTACCCCTCATCTACCCACACCTACCCCTCATCTACCAACACCCACCCCTCATCTACCAACACCTACCCCTCATCTACCCACACCTACCCCTCATCTACCAACACCTACCCCTCATCTACCCACACCTATCCCTCATCTACCAACACCTACCCCTCATCTACCAACACTTACCCCTCATCTACCCACACCTACCCCTCATCTACCAACACCTACCCCTCATCTACCCACACCTACCCCTCATCTATCAACACCTACCCCTCATCTACCAACACCTACCCCTCATCTACCAACACCTACCCCTCATCTACCAACACCTACCCCTCATCTACCCACACCTACCCCTCATCTACCAACACCTACCCCTCATCTACCAACACCTACCCCTCATCTACCAACACCTACCCCTCATCTACCAACACCTACCCCTCATCTACCCACACCTACCCCTCATCTAACAACACCTACCCCTCATCTACCAACACCTACCCATCTACCAACACCTACCCCTCATCTACCCACACCTACCCCTCATCTACCCACACTTACCCATCTACCAACACCTACCCCTCATCTACCAACACCTACCCCTCATCTACCAACACCTACCCCTCATCTACCAACACCTACCCCTCATCTACCCACACCTACCCCTCACCTACCAACACCTACCCCTCATCTACCAACACCTACCCCTCATCTACCCACACCTACCCCTCATCTACCAACACCTACCCCTCATCTACCCACACCTACCCCTCATCTACCAACACCTACCCCTCATCTACCAACACCTACCCCTCATCTACCCACACCTACCCCTCATCTACCAACACCTACCCCTCATCTACCAACACCTACCCCTCATCTACCCACACCTACCCCTCATCTACCAACACCTACCCCTCATCTACCAACACCTACCCCTCGTCTACCAACACCTACCCCTCATCTACCAACACCTACCCCTCATCTACCCACACCTACCCCTCATCTACCAACACCTACCCCTCATCTACCCACACCTACCCCTCATCTACCAACACCTACCCATCTACCCCTCATCTACCCACACCTACCCTCATCTACCAACACCTACCCCTCATCTACCCACACCTACCCCTCATCTACCAACACCTACCCCTCATCTACCCACACCTACCCCTCATCTACCAACACCTACCCATCTACCCCTCATCTACCCACACCTACCCCTCATCTACCAACACCTACCCCTCATCTACCAACACCTACCCCTCATCTACCCACACCTACCCCTCATCTACCCACACCTACCCCTCATCTACCAACACCTACCCCTCATCTACCCACACCTACCCCTCATCTACCAACACCTACCCATCATCTACCAACACCTACCCCTCATCTACCCACACCTACCCCTCATCTACCCACACCTACCCCTCATCTACCCACACCTACCCCTCATCTACCAACACCTACCCCTCATCTACCCACACCTACCCCTCATCTACCCACACCTACCCCTCATCTATCCACACCTACCCCTCATCTACCAACACCTACCCCTCATCTACCAACACCTACCCCTCATCTACCCACACCTACCCCTCATCTACCCACACTTACCCCTCATCTACCAACACCTACCCCTCATCTACCAACACCTACCCCTCATCTACCAACACCTACCCCTCATCTACCAACACCTACCCCTCATCTACCCACACCTACCCCTCATCTACCAACACCTACCCCTCATCTACCCACACCTACCCCTCATCTACCCACATCTACCCCTCATCTACCAACACCTACCCCTCATCTACCCACACCTACCCCTCATCTACCAACACCTACCCCTCATCTACCCACACCTACCCCTCATCTACCAACACCTACCCCTCATCTACCAACACCTACCCCTCATCTACCCACACCTACCCATCTACCAACACCTACCCCTCATCTACCCACACCTACCCCTCATCTACCCACACCTACCCCTCATCTACCCACACCTACCCCTCATCTACCCACACCTACCCCTCATCTACCCACACCTACCGCTCATCTACCAACACCTACCCCTCATCTACCAACACCTACCCATCTACCCACACCTACCCCTCATCTACCAACACCTACCAAGACCTACCCCTCATCTACCCACACCTACCCCTCATCTACCCACACCTACCCCTCATCTACCCACACCTACCCCTCATCTACCCACACCGACCTCTCATCTACCCACACCTACCCTTCATCTACCCACACCTACCCCTCATCTACCCACACCTACCCCTCATCTACCCACACCTACCCCTCATCTACCCACACCTACCCATCTACCCACACCTACCCCTCATCTACCCACACCTACCACTCATCTACCAACACCTACCCCTCATCTACCCACACCTACCCCTCATCTACCCACACCTACCCCTCATCTACCAACACCTACCCCTCATCTACCCACACCTACCCCTCATCTACCCACACCTACCCCTCATCTACCCACACCTACCCCTCGTCTACCCACACCTACCCCTCATCTACCAACACCTACCCCTCATCTACCAACACCTACCCCTCATCTACCCACACCTACCCCTCGTCTACCCACACCTACCCCTCATCTACCAACACCTACCCCTCATCTACCCACACCTACACCTCATCTACCCACACCTACCCCTCATCTACCCACACCTACCCCTCATCTACCCACACCTACCCCTCATCTACCCACACCTACACCTCATCTACCCACACCTACACCTCATCTACCCACACCTACCCCTCATCTACCCACACCTACACCTCATCTACCCACACCTACACCTCATCTACCCAGGGCAGCAAACATGGACTCAGGATAAACATTTTATTAAGAGGTACAAAAAGAAATTACAAAACACTAGAGTAAGACTGTACCAGAGCTCTAGCATACAGTGAGCTCTCTTATAAAGCTCCTCTGTATATACTCAGCATATGGGGAACTTTATAAGAGAACAGACTGTATAAAGAGAAACTTTATAAGACCTGACTGTATATAGTGGAGCTTTATAAGAGGGGTGACTGTATAAAGTGGAGCTTTATAAGAGGGGTGACTGTATAGAGTGGAGCTTTATAAGAGGGGTGACTGTATAGAGTGGAGCTTTATAAGAGGGGTGACTGTATAAAGTGGAGCTTTATAAGAGGGGTGACTGTATAAAGTGGAGCTTTATAAGAGAGTTGGCTGTATATAGTGGAGCTTTATAAGAGAGTTGACTGTATATAGTGGAGCTTCATAAGAGAGTTGGCTGTATATAGTGGAGCTTTATAATAGAGTTGGCTGTATATAGTGGAGCTTTATAAGAGAGTTGGCTGTATATAGTGGAGCTTTATAAGAGAGTTGACTGTATATAGTGGAGCTTTATAAGAGCGTTGGCTGTATATACTGGAGCTTTGTAAGAGAGTTGGCTGTATATAGTGGAGCTTTATAAGAGAGTTGGCTGTATATAGTGGAGCTTTATAAGAGAGTTGGCTGTATATAGTGGAGCTTTATAAGAGAGTTGGCTGTATATAGTGGAGCTTCATAAGAGAGTTGGCTGTATATAGTGGAGCTTCATAAGAGAGTTGGCTGTATATAGTGGAGCTTCATAAGAGAGTTGGCTGTATATAGTGGAGCTTCATAAGAGAGTTGGCTGTATATAGTGGAGCTTTATAAGAGCTGACTGTATACAGTGGAGCTTTATAAGATAATTAGAATATTGGTCCTTCTCTAGATATGTGTAGGCCTAGTGCTGATATTTAAGTAGGACTACAAGAAGGCTTGAGGCCAGGTAGATGGGGGATAGATAATGACAGGGTAGACAGTAGAGCAGTGTGGTAGATATTACAAGTGTGTGGAGTTGATAGATTATTTCAAGGAGTTATGGATGCTTTACATTGATAGACAGACCCAAGTTAGATAATACAGGAAAGAAATAGATAATTTTCTCTCTGAATCAGGCCTTAGGCCATCCTGTGGATGTCTCCATGGCTGTTTAATTATTTTTTATATGGAAGAGGCCTAGAAGCAATTAGAAAACTGAATAATAATCAATTTGGCTGACAGTTACAGCTGAAACAGCTGATTCTCGATCTGTTGAAAAAAATGAAATTTGGTAAGCTGTGTGAGGGTAGGAAATAAAAACTGGACATAGGAAGGAACAAGGGGGTGGGAGAAACGAAGAACTGAGGAATTGAAAGATAGGAAAAGAGACTGGGAAAAGGAAGAGGAGGAGGAGATGAATGCATTTAGATACATGGGTGTGATGTATGGGTTGTAAATGTTATATCCATTAAACTGTACTCTGTAGGATGAGTGAGAATGTTACAGTACTGGTGGTGGTGGTACAGTAAATGTACTCTGTAGGATGAGTGAGAATGTTACAGTACTAGTGGTGGTACAGTAACTGTACTCTGTAGGATGAGTGAGAATGTTACAGTACTAGTGGTGGTACAGTAACTGTACTCTGTAGGATGAGCGAGAATGTTACAGTACTACTGGTGGTACAGTAACTGTACTCTGTAGGATGAGTGAGAATGTTACAGTACTAGTGGTGGTACAGTAACTGTACTCTGTAGGATGAGTGAGAATGTTACAGTACTGGTGGTGGTACAGTAACTGTACTCTGTAGGATGAGTGAGAATGTTACAGTACTGGTGGTGGTGGTACAGTAACTGTACTCTGTAGGATGAGTGAGAATGTTACAGTACTGGTGGTGGTGGTACAGTAAATGTACTCTGTAGGATGCGTGAGAATGTTACAGTACTGGTGGTGGTACAGTAAATGTACTCTGTAGGATGAGTGAGAATGTTACAGTACTGGTGGTGGTACAGTAACTGTACTCTGTAGGATGAGTGAGAATGTTACAGTACTAGTGGTGGTACAGTAACTGTACTCTGTAGGATGTGTGAGAATGTTACAGTACTGGTGGTGGTACAGTAACTGTACTCTGTAGGATGAGTGAGAATGTTACAGTACTGGTGGTGGTACAGTAACTGTACTCTGTAGGATGAGTGAGAATGTTACAGTACTAGTGGTGGTACAGTAACTGTACTCTGTAGGATGAGCGAGAATGTTACAGTACTAGTGGTGGTACAGTAACTGTACTCTGTAGGATGAGTGAGAATGTTACAGTACTAGTGGTGGTACAGTAACTGTACTCTGTAGGATGAGTGAGAATGTTACAGTACTAGTGGTGGTACAGTAACTGTACTCTGTAGGATGCGTGAGAATGTTACAGTACTGGTGGTGGTACAGTAAATGTACTCTGTAGGATGAGTGAGAATGTTACAGTACTGGTGGTGGTACAGTAACTGTACTCTGTAGGATGAGTGAAAATGTTACAGTACTAGTGGTGGTACAGTAACTGTACTCTGTAGGATGAGCGAGAATGTTACAGTACTAGTGGTGGTACAGTAACTGTACTCTATAGGATGAGTGAAAATGTTACAGTACTAGTGGTGGTACAGTAACTGTACTCTATAGGATGAGTGAAAATGTTACAGTACTAGTGGTGGTACAGTAACTGTACTCTGTAGGATGAGTGAGAATGTTACAGTATTGGTAGTGCTACAGTAACTGTACTCCGTAGGATGAGTGAGAATGTTACAGTACTGGTGGTGGTACAGTAACTGTACTCTGTAGGATGAGTGAGAATGTTACAGTACTGGTGGTGGTACAGTAACTGTACTATGTAGGATGAGTGAGAATGTTACAGTACTGGTGGTGGTACAGTAACTGTACTCTGTAGGATGAGCGAGAATGTTATGGTACTAGTGGTGGTACAGTAACTGTACTCTGTAGGATGAGTGAGAATGTTATGGTACTAGTGGTGGTACAGTAACTGTACTCTGTAGGATGAGTGAGAATGTTACAGTACTGGTGGTGGTACAGTAACTGTACTCTGTAGGATGAGTGACAATGTTACAGTACTAGTGGTGGTACAGTAACTGTACTCTGTAGGATGAGTGAGAATGTTACAGTACTGGTGGTGGTGGTACAGTAACTGTACTCCGTAGGATGAGTGAGAATGTTACAGTACTAGTGGTGGTACAGTAACTGTACTATGTAGGATGAGTGAGAATGTTACAGTACTGGTGGTGGTACAGTAACTGTACTCCGTAGGATGAGTGAGAATGTTACAGTACTAGTGGTGGTACAGTAACTGTACTCTGTAGGATGAGTGAGAATGTTACAGTACTAGTGGTGGTACAGTAACTGTACTCTGTAGGATGAGTGAGAATGTTACAGTACTAGTGGTGGTACAGTAACTGTACTATGTAGGATGAGTGAGAATGTTACAGTACTAGTGGTGGTACAGTAACTGTACTCTGTAGGATGAGTGAGAATGTTACAGTACTGGTGGTGGTGGTACAGTAACTGTACTCTGGAATGTACTCTCAATGTACTACTTGCAAAGAAATAAATGAATCTGAAATCTGAATCTGATGAGTGAGGATGGTACAGTACCATACCTACATTAATACAGTGACCTCCCTTATAAAGTTCCTCTATAAACAAGCATTTTACATAAGTGAACTTGTTCAATTCTGGTTGAAATTGTTAAGACATACATCAGCTACATACATCTATGTATACAACCACACTATGAACAAATACTTATAAAGGGACGCATTAGACCCATTAATGTGGTCATCAGACCCATTAATGTTGTCATCAGACCCATTAATGTGGTTATCAGACCCATTAATGTGGTCATCAGACCCATTAACGTGGTCATCAGACCCATTAATGTGGTCAACAGACCCATTAATGGTGTCATTAGACTAATTAATGGGGTAATTAGACCCATTAATTGGGTCACTAGACCCATTAATTCGGTCATTAGACTCATTAACGGGGTCATTAGACCTATTACTGGGGTCATTAGAATCATTAATGGGGTCATTACTCATTAATGTTTTTTTAAAACCATTAATGGGGTCAAGTACTATTCATTTTAAACTTCCTGTACTCCTAGTGGGGTACATGTTGGCACAGAGTACAGAAATATGTACAATTATCTACATAAGACGGACTAACTACCTCAACTACCACTGTGTACATTTCTACAAGACTGAGGGACTAACTACCTCAACTACCACTGTGTACATTTCTACAAGACTGAGGGACTGACTACCTCAACTACCACTGTGTACAGTTCTACAAGACTGAGGGACTAACTACCTCAACTACCACTGTGTACAGTTCTACAAGACTGAGGGACTAACTACCTCAACTACCACTGTGTACAGTACCATAAGACTAAGGGACTAACTACCTCAACTACCACTGTGTACAGCACCATAAGACTAAGGGACTAACTACCTCAACTACCACTGTGTACAGTACCATAAGACTAAGGGACTAACTACCTCAACTACCACTGTGTACAGTACCATAAGACTAAGGGACTAACTGCCTCAACTACCACTGTGTACAGTTCTACAAGACTGAGGGACTAACTACCTCAACTACCACTGTGTACAGTTCTACAAGACTGAGGGACTAACTACCTCAACTACCACTGTGTACAGTTCTACAAGACTGAGGGACTAACTACCTCAACTACCACTGTGTACAGTTCTACAAGACTGAGGAACTAACTACCTCAACTACCACTGTGTACAGTTCTACAAGACTGAGGGACTAACTACCTCAACTACCACTGTGTACAGTTCTACAAGACTGAGGGACTAACTACCTCAACTACCACTGTGTACAGTTCTACAAGACTGAGGGACTAACTACCTCAACTACCACTGTGTACAGTTCTACAAGACTGAGGGACTAACTACCTCAACTACCACTGTGTACAGTTCTACAAGACTGAGGGACTCACTACCTCAACAACAGTAACTACTACAGCTCTCATCCCCAATAAATAAATCTCAGCTCTGTTTGGTTCAAAATGACTGTTTTAAGACAAAAATATATATATATATACACACAACAAAATCAATATAACATAAAACAGGATCTTAAATAACTAAACAATACTGCATATGTTCTCTGAGATATATATACACAGCCCCTGAAGAAGCACCAAACAGTGCGAAAGATCCGGACCTATTTTACACACACACGTAAGTGTGTGAGTGTGTGTGTGTGTATGTGTGTGTGTGTGTGTGTGTGTGTGTGTGTGTGTGTGTGTGAGAGAGAGAGAGAGAGAGAGAGAGAGAGAGAGAGAGAGAGAGAGAGAGAGAGAGAGCAGAGAGAGAGAGACAGAGAGACAGGAGAGAGAGAGCAGAGCAGAGAGAGACAGAGACAGAGAGAAGAGACAGAGAGCAGAGAGAGAGAGAGCAGAGAGAGAGAGCAGAGAGACAGAGAGAGAGAGAGAGAGAGCAGAGAGAGACAGAGAGAGAGAGCAGAGAGAGAGAGACAGAGAGAGAGACAGAGACAGAGAGAGAGAGAGTCAGAGAGAGACAGAGACAGAGAGAGCGAGAGAGAGACAGAGAAAGAAAGAGAGAGAGAGACAGAGAGAGAGAGACAGACAGAGCAGAGAGAGACAGAGAGCAGAGACAGAGAGAGAGCAGAGAGAGAGAGAGCAGAGAGAGAGACAGAGAGAGAGAGACAGAGAGAGAGAGACAGAGAGAGAGAGACAGAGAGAGACAGAGAGAGAGACAGAGAGAGACAGAGAGAGAGACAGAGCGAGAGAGACAGAGAGAGAGACAGAGAGAGAGAGAGAGAGAGAGAGAGAGAGAGAGAGAGAGAGAGAGAGAGAGAGAGAGAGAGAGAGAGAGAGCATGTGCATGTGTGTGTGAATATCACAATAATAGTGGAATTAGACAATAGGCTCACACCTCTTTGTCAACACAAAACATTCACAAAAATTCAATTTAAATTTGCTTTTAAACAAAAAGTATCAATCTGTTATGGATGATTGAGCAACTGGAACAAATGTCACTCACAATCTGTCAAGGGAATCACAATCGCTGACTGGGAAACACGAGCACCGGCCAAACTGCGAATCATTTCAAATTGGCAGCCAGGAAAAATCTGCAAAATCTGACCCATGAATTAGCAGATTTGCTGAAATTATTCTCGGAATTATATACGGGTGGAATGTACACTATTGTATTCTCAAGTTACATCAAAAGTTACTTTTAAAAATGCTAAACTACTCTGGTACAATTCAAATTCTCATTTGACTACTTTTATAAATACTACAATAACTACGGTACAATTCAAATTCTCATTCAAGTCCATTTTTATAAATGCTACAACTATGGTACGATTCAAATTCTTGTTCCAGTTTATTTCCTCATAAACATTAGGGCTGTAAAAATTACACGGAAGAATGTAGATTGTAGCATCGATGAGTTTGGTCATGTAGATGACGGTCTTGAAGGAAGAGCAATTGTCAACAGTCTAGACTGAAGCACCCTAATTGACAAGAGGACAGTCTTGAAGGAAGTGCACTCGTCAACACTCTAGACTGAGGTGCACTTGTCAATGAGACGTTGGCCTTGAGGGAAGCACACTTGTCGCCGTGCACGAGCACACTAGACGGTGGAGTGCACCATCTTGGCATCCAGGGGCTCAGTCATCAAGACAACTGTCTCATATGGTGCACACTCCTCTACGTGCAGCAACGAACACAACCAACCATAGAAACCCTTCTCTGGGTCGCTAACCTCAGCCCACCATGAGTCAAACGACAGCGAAATCTGTAAAGACACAAAATATATAAACATTAGGAACCTGGCCTAGGGTAAGCCTCCACAAGTAAAAACTCACAAGACTCATTGAAGGCATAATATAAAGTGAAAAATTGTGAAATTACAGGCACTTTAACGATTTCTCACATTATCAATGTGGTTAATATTGCACAGTGCAATATCACCTGCTGACCGTGATGCTGTTGATCTTATTATCTTTGGAACATTGAAAGCTCTTTACAAAGAGTGTTGGCTGCAACACGAAAGGCCTACAGCTACCATTCAACTCTCTCATGTGGTTGTTCTGCATCTGATATTGCTTGTCTGTGATCATTCCATCATATATATACAGCAGACCATCAATTAACACAGTAGTTACATTCCTGAAAATTTAGTGTAAGATGAGATTGTATAAATAATATGAAGAACTTAAAGAAAAATAGCATTATGTTCCCAAAAAAACAAACAACAATTTTTTTTGTCTCCAAATGTAACAGAAATATTATTTCTTACTATAAACTGTGTTTGCTGGTGTTTGTCGATGAGGGATGCTGTGGCTCTACTGGAATGAGGTGGTGGATGGTTGTTGTCAACTGAGGTGGTGGACGGTTGTTATCAGCTGAGGTGGTGGATGGCTATTGTCAGCTGAGGTGGTGGATGGTTATCAGCTGAGCTGGTGGATGGTTGCTGATTGTCAGCTGAGGTGGATGGCTGTTGTCATCTGAGGTAGATGGTTGTAGACTGCCAGCTGAAGTGAATGGTTATAGATTGTCAGCTCAGGTGGATGGTGGTTGTCAGCTGAAGTGGATGGTTGGGGTTCTGGTACTAAAGTCAATGGTTTTACTGGAGAATGGATAAATTCTGTAGTGTATCTCTGGTTTCTTTTACTCTGCAGTACTTTACACAGCTGACAGTAAGGTATCATCAGCTGCTCTAGACACTG
This sequence comes from Cherax quadricarinatus, assembly GCF_038502225.1. Classification (NCBI taxonomy): domain Eukaryota; kingdom Metazoa; phylum Arthropoda; class Malacostraca; order Decapoda; family Parastacidae; genus Cherax; species Cherax quadricarinatus. The sequence continues at coordinate 19,907,567 of NC_091358.1, read as the reverse complement.
TTTCAGAGCACTGCTTCTAGATTTGTCAGGGTCCTCTTCAGTGAAAAAGTCTGCTAGTTTAGCAGCAACATGGAACTGCTCATGTAACTACTGCAATGTTAAACGTTTTTCTTCAGGATCTTCTTCATCTTCCTCTGTTATCTGTCTCTCTTGTATCTGTGCACTGAACTCTGTCAACATTTCCTCTGGACTTCTGTCATCATCATCATCATCATCATCATCATCATCATCTAGGAGCTCCTTCACATCATCCTCCTGCATGACTCAAGAAATCGTAATGACACGATTGCAAACAAACCATACCCCCGGCCGGGATTGAACCCGCGGTCATAGAGTCTCAAAACTCCAGCCTGTCGCGTTAGCCATTAGACCAGCTAGCCACAATAAGATTCATCCAGCTAGGTATATTTCTACACCATAGGAAGGTTAGCACAGGCACCACTGTGACCACAAATGCAAGTTTTTACAGACAAATCTCCAGCTAGCGTGGCCGTGACGAACTCTAGCTCAAGTCCCTTCACTGCCGGAGTTTTGAGACTCTATGACCGCGGGTTCAATCCCAGCCGGGGGTATGGTTTATCCTCCTCCTGCATATCATCAAAGTCATCACCTGGTAATATCCTTGCCAACTGAACTATTTCCAGCACCTGACTCTCAAGTGAGAGAAAACAAGTGAAAGAATTAACTACAGAAGGCCATAACTTTCCCCAGTCTGTTTTTAATGTTGATTGTGGGACTTCATTCCATGCACTTCAAGCATAGCTGATGGCATCTGCAAAGTTATATTTATTCCAGAAGTTTGGTACTGCCAGGTTGGAGTCTGAGTTTGCTGATTCAACAAGTTTTTTCATCACTTGTGTAGTTAAACCATACCCCCGGCCGGGATTGAACCCGCGGTCATAGAGTCTCAAAACTCCAGCCCGTCGCGCTAGCCACTAGACCAGCTAGCCACAATAAGATTCATCCAACTAGGTATATTTCTACACCATAGGAAAGTTAGCACAGGCACCTCTGTGACCACAAATGCAAGTTTTTACAGACGAATCTCCAGCTAGCGTGGCCGTGACGAACTCTAGCTCAAGTCCCTTCACTGCCGTCAACATGACTTAAGAAATCGTAATGACACGATTGCAATCGTGTCATTACGATTTCTTAAGTCATGTTGACGGCAGTGAAGGGACTTGAGCTAGAGTTCGTCACGGCCACGCTAGCTGGAGATTCGTCTGTAAAAACTTGCATTTGTGGTCACAGAGGTGCCTGTGCTAACTTTGCTATGGTGTAGAAATATACCTAGTTGGATGAATCTTATTGTGGCTAGCTGGTCTAGTGGCTAGCGCGACGGGCTGGAGTTTTGAGACTCTATGACCGCGGGTTCAATCCCGGCCGGGGGTATGGTTTATTTGCAATCGTGTCATTACGATTTCTTAAGTCTTGTGTAGTTACACTTGAATGACTTAATAACTCCATGATCCAGTGATTATATTAAAGATGTTGTATTTAGAGGTAAAAATACAACTTTAATATGTGGGTTCACATCCAGCAAAGCTTCTGGATGAGTACAGGAATTATCAGGAGTGAAGAGAACCTTGAATGCATGGTTCTTGCTGTGCAGATAAAACTTGACTTCAGGAACAAAGTGATGTTTAAACCAGTCAATAAATACTTCCTCTGTCATCCATTCTGACTGGTTTGACCTCCAAATCACTGGTAAGGTGCTTTGCTCTACACCTTTCCAAGCACGAGGAGTCTTGGAGCGGTAAATAACCAAGAGCCTAAACCTAAAATTACCTGATGCATTACTGTAAAGAATCAAGGTGAAGTGATCCTTTGCTGCCTTGAATCCTGGAGAACTTTTCTCTTGCTAAATGAAGTAAGATCTTGTTGGCATTATCTTCTAAAACACACTTGTCTAATCAGATTTAAACACTTGCTGTGGCTGGTAGCCATCCTCAGAAATAATTTTCTGCAATTCATCAGGGAACTTATTTGCTGTTGTGTGATCAGCTGAAGCACTGTCACCAGAAAACTTACTATTATGTAACTTAAAGTTGTGGAAGCAGCCAGTGCTAAACACACTTGTTCAAGTGTTTGTTCCTCATCACACACTGTGTTATAGTACTCTAAGGCTTTTTCAATTAGTAAGATGAAACTAAGTGGTGCACCTTTCTTTGTTTATTGTTCATTCTACTCAGTCAATAAGTTTTCAGTTTTATTTACCTGTTGTGACTATGTGTCATTCTTTCCAGGAGGTGACAACCTGGGAGGCGACAACCTGGGAGGCGGCAACCTGGGAGGCGGCAACCTGGGAGGCGGCAACCTGGGAGGCGGCAACCTGGGAGGCGACAACCTGGGAGGCGACAACCTGGGAGGCGACAACCTGGGAGGCGACAACCTGGGAGGCGACAACCTGGGAGGCGACAACCTGGGAGGCGACAACCTGGGAGGCGACAACCTGGGAGGCGGCAACCTGGGAGGCGGCAACCTGGGAGGCGACAACCTGGGAGGCGACAACCTGGGAGGCGACAACCTGGGAGGCGGCAACCTGGGAGGCGGCACCCTGGGAGGCGACAACCTGGGAGGCGGCAACCTGGGAGGTGACAACCTGGGAGGTGACAACCTGGGAGGTGACAACCTGGGAGGTGACAACCTGGGAGGTGACAACCTGGGAGGTGACAACCTGGGAGGTGACAACCTGGGAGGTGACAACCTGGGAGGTGACAACCTGGGAGGCGGCAACCTGGGAGGTGACAACCTGGGAGGTGACAACCTGGGAGGTGACAACCTGGGAGGTGACAACCTGGGAGGTGAAACCTGGGAGGTGACAACCTGGGAGGTGACAACCTGGGAGGTGACAACCTGGGAGGTGACAACCTGGGAGGTGACAACCTGGGAGGCAATATATTTGCTTTATTATTTTGAAGTGTACAAACTGATGCTTCATTAAGTTCATCAGAACATAAGAAAGAAGGAACACTGCAACAGGCCTACTGGCCCATGCGAGGCAGGTCCAAGTCTCCTATCGGCTTAAGCCAACAACCCAACCTAGTCAGGTCAGGTCACATCCGCTTAAGGAAGGAACACGGCAATTGATCTAGTAGCACAAGCTGGTTAGGTCCAACTCACACCCACCCACACCCACTCATGTATTTATCTAACCTATTTTTAAAACTACACATTTTAGCTCCTATGACGGTACTTGTGAGTTTGTTCCACTCATCTACAACTCTATTACCAAACCAGTGCTCTCCTATATCCTTCTTGAATCTGAATTTCTTCCAACTTAAAACCATTGCTGTGAGTCCTGTCTAGGCTAGATATTTTCAGCACGCTTTATTTATTCCAGTTTTCCATTCATACACCTGAATCATAGCCCCTTAATTCTTTGCCTTTCTACAGAGTGCAGATTCAGGGCCTCAGTCTATCCTCATCGGGAAGATTTCTGATACCTGGGATCAACTTTGTCGTCCTCCTTTGTATGTTTACCAGTGTATTTATATCCATTCTGTAATATGGCAACCAAAACTGTGCAGCATAATCTAAATGAGGCCTAACCAAAGACATATAGAGTTGAAGAACAACCCGAGGATTTCTATTATTTATGCTTCTTGCTACAAAGCCAAGGATTCTGTTCACTTTATTGCAAACACTTATGCACTGTTGTCTTGGTTTTAGATCACTGTTAACCAGAACTCCCAATTCCTTTTTGCAATCAGTAATATTAAGATCTACATTATTTAGTTTAAATGTGGCATGGTTATTTTCCTGTCCAATGTTTAGAACTTTGCATTTGTCTATACTAAACTGCATCTGCCACTTCTCTGACCACTGTATCAGTCCATCAGTCCATTCAAATCTTCCTGGAGTGCTCTAATGTCCTCGTCAGAATGAATTCGATGGCAAACCTGCTTATGTAGCTGTTTATTCCCTCATCTATGTCATTTATGTAGATTGTGAACAACAAGGGACCCAACACTGACCCCTGTGGAGCACCACTCATGACGCTTACCCCACTCAGATTTTTCCCCATTTATGCAAACTCTCTGCTACCTATCTGTCAACTACACCTCTTCTTTCTTCTTTCAATGCACAGGCCATATCCTACCAAGGCGGAGTGGCCTAAAGGGAAAACCAAAAGTTTCTCCTTTTACTAGCCCCTTGCTCCTGGCATTTTAGTCGCCTCTTATGACACGCATGGCTTATGGAGAAAGAATCCTGTTCCACTTGCCCAAGGAAATAATTGGAAATAAACAAAAACAAGAACTAGTAAGAAATATAGAAGAAAACCCAGAAGGGTGTGTAGGTATATGCTTGTACATGCACGTGTAGTGTGACCTAAATGTAAGTAGAAGCAGCAAGACGTACCTGAACTCTTGCACGTTTATGACACAGAAAAAAGACACCACAATCTTACCATCATGTTAAACAATTACAGGGTTTCATTTTACACTCAACTGGCAGGATGGTGGTACTTCCCTGGGTGGTTGCTGTCTAACAACCTACTACCCAAACCACGCCTCTACCCAGGAAAAAAATTTCTCCTCCTATTGTGTGTGCCTTAACTTTCCTCAATAGTCTCTGATTATTGAAGTCCTTATACGCACATGATCTACCTCCTAAAATTCCTTGGTGAAAAAAGTTAGTAAATTCGCAAGGTAGGAACATTCTCACCATCTCTACCACACCTGCACCACTTTTATTTAATATTTAAATTTTCTTCATAACATCAAGATATAAATGCTTAAACCTTTTTTTGCCATGACCAGTATCACTCACATGACTCTTAGCTGCCATGGGGAAGCATCAGTATGATTCTTTTGGGGGGTATTCCAAAATGAGACTAGGACATTTTCTCAGAGTGAGGACCCTGAGAGCACTGTATACCTGGAGGTCTTACAGTGCTATAGAAAGGCAAACTCTGTCTAGAAAGAGAGGAACAGTATATTATAATTTTTTTTTTTTAACAAGTCGGCCGTCTCCCACCGAGGCAGGGTGACCCAAAAAGAAAGAAAATCCCCAACAAGAAAATACTTTCATCATCATTCAACACTTTCACCTCACTCACGCATAATCACTGTTTTTACAGAGGTGCAGGTTGTAGGAGGTAGTAGGCTGGTAGACAGCAACCACCCAGGGAGGTACTACTGTCCTGCCAAGTGAGTGTAAAACGAAGCCTGTAATTGTTTTACATGATGGTAGGATTGCTGGTGTCTTTTGTCTCATAAATATGCAAGATTACAGGTACGTCTTGCTACTTCTACTTACACTTAGGTCACACTACACATATGCGTACAAGATATATATACACACCCCTCTGGGTTTTCTTCTATTTTCTTTCTAATTCTTGTTCTTGTTTATTTCCTCTTATCTCCATGGGGAAGTGGAACAGAATTCTTCCTCTGTAAGCCATGCGTGTCGTAAGAGGCAACTAAAATGCCGGGAGCAAGGGGCTAGTAACCCCTTCTCCTGTATATATTACTAAAAAGAATAAACAAAAAATTATAAAATTGAGATAATTAATATGTATAACCACTTTATGGAAGGCTCCAATATTATACAAGGTATTACAGGCGACCTTTAAACTAAATTATTACATGTATACATAGTATACATGTTTAGTAATTCAATTAGAAAAGTACAAGTGATATCCATGCATGTTATAAGAGGCGACTAGTATGCTGGGAGCAAGGGGCTAGTAACCCCTTCTCCTGTATACATTACTAAAGTTTAAAAGAGAAACTTTTGTTTTTCTTTTTGGGCCACCCTGCCTTGGTGGGATACGGCCGGTGTGTTGAAAGAAGAATAAGTGATGTAACATGCAAGGTATTTACATCAGCCTTAAAACTATATTATTATTACACGTATAGGTAGTAGGTTGGTAGACAGCAACCACCCAGGGAAGTACTACCGTCCTGCCAGATGACTGTGAAACAGAAACCTGTAACTGTTTTGCATGATGGTAGGATTGCTGGTGTCTTTTTCTGTCTCATAAACACGCTAGATAACAGGGATATCTTGCTACTCCTACTTACACTTTGGTCACACTTCACAGACACGCACATGCATATATATATATATACAGTGGACCCCCGGTTAACGATATTTTTTCACTCCATAAGTATGTTCAGGTGCCAGTACTGACTGAATTTATTCCCATAAGGAATATTGTGAAGTAGATTAGTCCATTTCAGGCCCCCAAACATACACGTACAAACGCACTTACATAAATACACTTACATAATTGGTCGCATTCGGAGGTAATCGTTATGCGGGGGTCCACTGTATATACATACATCTAGGTTTTTCTCCTTTTTCTAAATAGCTCTTGTTCTTCTTTATTTCTTCTATTGTCCATGGGGAAGTGGAAAAGAATCTTTCCTCCGTAAGCCATGCGTGTCGTGTGAGGCGACTAAAATGCCAGGAGCAATGGGCTAGTAACCCCTTCTCCTGTAGACATTTATTAAAAAAGAGAAGTAGAAAAACTTCATAAAACTGGGATGCTTGAATGTGCGTGGATGTAGTGCAGATGACAAGAAACAGATGATTGCTGATGTTATGAATGAAAAGAAGTTGGATGTTCTGGCCCTAAGCAAAACAAAGCTGAAGGGGGTAGGGGAGTTTCAGTGGGGGGAAATAAATAAGATTAAATCTGGAGTATCTGAGAGAGTTAGAGCAAAGGAAGGGGTAGCAGTAATGTTGAAGGATCAGTTATGGAAGGAGAAAAGAGAATATGAATGTGTAAATTCAAGAATTATGTGGATTAAAGTAAAGGTTGAATGCGAAAAGTGGGTCATAACAAGCGTGTATGCACCTGGAGAAGAGAGGAATGTAGAGGAGAGAAAAAGATTTTGGGAGATGTTAAGTGAATGTATTGGAACATTTGAACCAGGTGAGAGAGTAATTGTGGTAGGGGACCTGAATGCTGAAGTAAGAGAAACTTTTAGAGAGTGTGTGGTGGGTAAGTTTGGGGTGCCAGGTGTAAATGATAATGGGAGCCCTTTGATTGAACTTTGTATAGAAAGGGGTTTAGTTATAGGTAATACATATTTTAAGAAAAATATGATAAATAGGTATACAAGATATGATGTAGGGCAAAATGACAGTAGTTTGTTGGATTATGTATTGGTAGATAAAAGACTGTTGAGTAGACTTCAGGATGTACATGTTTATCGAGGGGCCACAGATATATCAGATCACTTTCTAGTTGTAGCTACACTGAGAGTAAAAGGTAGATGGGATACAAGGAGAATAGAAGCATCAGGGAAGAGAGAGGTGAAGGTTTATAAACTAAAAGAGGAGGCAGTTAGGGTAAGATATAAACAGCTATTGGAGGATAGATGGGCTAATGAGAGCATAGGCAATGGGGTCGAAGAGGAATGGGGTAGGTTTAAAAATGTAGTGTTAGAGTGTTCAGCAGAAGTTTGTGGTTACAGGAAAGTGGGTGCAGGAGGGAAGAGGAGCGATTGGTGGAATGATGATGTAAAGAGAGTAGTAAGGGAGAAAAAGTTAGCATATGAGAAGTTTTTACAAAGTAGAAGTGATGCAAGGAGGGAAGAGTATATGGAGAAAAAGAGAGAGGTTAAGAGAGTGGTGAAGCAATGTAAAAAGAGAGCAAATGAGAGAGTGGGTGAGCTGTTATCAACAAATTTTGTTGAAAATAAGAAAAAGTTTTGGAGTGAGATTAACAAGTTAAGGAAGCCTAGAGAACAAATGGATTTGTCAGTTAAAAATAGGAGAGGAGAGTTATTAAATGGAGAGTTAGAGGTATTGGGAAGATGGAGGGAACATTTTGAGGAATTGTTAAATGTTGATGAAGATAGGGAAGCTGTGATTTCGTGTATAGGGCAAGGAGGAATAACATCTTGTAGGAGTGAGGAAGAGCCAGTTGTGAGTGTGGGGGAAGTTCGTGAGGCAGTAGGTAAAATGAAAGGGGGTAAGGCAGCCGGGATTGATGGGATAAAGATAGAAATGTTAAAAGCAGGTGGGGATATAGTTTTGGAGTGGTTGGTGCAATTATTTAATAAATGTATGGAAGAGGGTAAGGTACCTAGGGATTGGCAGAGAGCATGCATAGTTCCTTTGTATAAAGGCAAAGGGGATAAAAGAGAGTGCAAAAATTATAGGGGGATAAGTCTGTTGAGTGTACCTGGTAAAGTGTATGGTAGAGTTATAATTGAAAGAATTAAGAGTAAGACGGAGAATAGGATAGCAGATGAACAAGGAGGCTTTAGGAAAGGTAGGGGGTGTGTGGACCAGGTGTTTACAGTGAAACATATAAGTGAACAGTATTTAGATAAGGCTAAAGAGGTCTTTGTGGGATTTATGGATTAGGAAAAGGCGTATGACAGGGTGGATAGGGGGGCAATGTGGCAGATGTTGCAAGTGTATGGTGTAGGAGGTAGGTTACTGAAAGCAGTGAAGAGTTTTTACGAGGATAGTGAGGCTCAAGTTAGAGTATGTAGGAAAGAGGGAAATTTTTTCCCAGTAAAAGTAGGCCTTAGACAAGGATGTGTGATGTCACCGTGGTTGTTTAATATATTTATAGATGGGGTTGTAAGAGAAGTAAATGCGAGGGTCTTGGCAAGAGGCGTGGAGTTAAAAGATAAAGAATCACACACAGGGTGGGAGTTGTCACAGCTGCTCTTTGCTGATGACACTGTGCTCTTGGGAGATTCTGAAGAGAAGCTGCAGAGATTGGTGGATGAATTTGGTAGGGTGTGCAAAAGAAGAAAATTAAAGGTGAATACAGGAAAGAGTAAGGTTATGAGGATAACAAAAAGATTAGGTGATGAAAGATTGAATATCAGATTGGAGGGAGAGAGTATGGAGGAGGTGAACGTATTCAGATATTTGGGAGTGGACGTGTCAGCGGATGGGTCTATGAAAGATGAGGTGAATCATAGAATTGATGAGGGAAAAAGAGTGAGTGGTGCACTTAGGAGTCTGTGGAGACATAGAACTTTGTCCTTGGAGGCAAAGAGGGGAATGTATGAGATTATAGTTTTACCAACGCTCTTATATGGGTGTGAAGCATGGGTGATGAATGTTGCAGCGAGGAGAAGGCTGGAGGCAGTGGAGATGTCATGTCTGAGGGCAATGTGTGGTGTGAATATAATGCAGAGAATTCGTAGTTTGGAAGTTAGGAGGAGGTGCGGGATTACCAAAACTGTTGTCCAGAGGGCTGAGGAAGGGTTGTTGAGGTGGTTCGGACATGTAGAGAGAATGGAGCGAAACAGAATAACTTCAAGAGTGTATCAGTCTGTAGTGGAAGGAAGGCGGGGTAGGGGTCGGCCTAGGAAGGGTTGGAGGGAGGGGGTAAAGGAGGTTTTGTGTGCGAGGGGCTTGGACTTCCAGCAGGCATGCGTGAGCGTGTTTGATAGGAGTGAATGGAGACAAATGGTTTTTAATACTTGACGTGCTGTTGGAGTGTGAGCAAAGTAACATTTATGAAGGGATTCAGGGAAACCGGCAGGCCGGACTTGAGTCCTGGAGATGGGAAGTACAGTGCCTGCACTCTGAAGGAGGGGTGTTAATGTTGCAGTTTAAAAACTGTAGTGTAAAGCACCCTTCTGGCAAGACAGTGATGGAGTGAATGATGGTGAAAGTTTTTCTTTTTCGGGCCACCCTGCCTTGGTGGGAATCGACCAGTGTGATAATAAAAAAAAAAAAAAAAAAAAAAAAGTCTGTTGAGTATACATGGTAAAGTGTATGGTAAAGTTTTTATTGAAAGAATTAAGAGTAAGACGGAGAATAAGATAGCAGATGAACAAGGAGGCTTTAGGAAAGGTAGGGGGTGTGTGGACCAGGTGTTTACAGTGAAACATATAAGTGAACAGTATTTAGATAAGGCTAAAGAGGTTTTTGTGGCATTTATGGATTTGGAAAAGGCGTATGACAGGGTGGATAGGGGGGCAATGTGGCAGATGTTGCAGGTGATGGTGTAGGAGATAGGTTACTGAAAGCAGTGAAGAGTTTTTACGAGGATAGTGAGGCTCAAGTTAGAGTATGTAGGAAAGAGGGAGATTATTTCCCAATAAAAGTATGCCTTAGACAAGGATGTGTGATGTCACCTTGGTTGTTTAATATATTTATAGATGGGGTTGTAAGAGAAGTAAATGCGAGGGTCTTGACAAGAGGCGTGGAGTTAAAAGATAAAGAGTCACACATAAAGTGGGAGTTGTCACAGTTGCTCTTTGCTGATGACACTGTGCTCTTGGGAGATTCTGAAGAGAAGTTGCAGAGGTTGGTGGATGAATTTGGTAGGGTATGCAAAAGAAGAAAATTAAAAGTGAATACAGGAAAGAGTAAGGTTATGAGGATAACAAAAAGATTAGGTTATGAAAGACTGGATATGAGATTGGAGGGAGAGAGTATGGAGGAGGTGAATGTATTCAGATATTTGGGAGTGGAGGTGTCAGCGGATGGGTCTATGAAAGATGAGGTGAATCATAGAATTGATGAGGGGAAAAGGGTGAGCAGCGCACTTAGGAGTCTGTGGAGACAAAGAACTTTGTCCTTGGAGGCAAAGAGGGGAATGTATAAGAGTATAGTTTTACCAACGCTCTTATATGGGTGTGAAGCATGGGTGATGAATGCTGCAGCGAGGAGAAGGCTGGAGGCAGTGGAGATGTCATGTCTGAGGGCAATGTGTGGTGTGAATATAATGCAGAGAATTCGTAGTTTGAAAGTTAGGAGGAGGTGTGGGATTACCAAAACTGTTGTCCAGAGGGCTGAGGAAGGGTTGTTGAGGTGGTTCGGACATGTAGAGGTAATGGAGCTAAACAGAATGACTTCAAGAGTGTATCAGTCTGTAGTGGAAGGAAGGCAGGGTAGGGGTCGGCCTAGGAAAGGTTGGAGGGAGGGGGTAAAGGAGGTTTTGTGTGTGAGGGGCTTGGACTTCCAGTGGGCATGCGTGAGCGTGTTTGATAGGAGTAAATGGAGACAAATGGTTTTTAATACTTGACATGCTGTTGGAGTGTGAGCAAAGTAACATTTATGAAGGTATTCAGGGAAACCGGCAGGCCGAACTTGAGTCCTGGAGATGGGAAGTACAGTGCCTGCACCCTGAAGGAGGGGTGTTAATGTTGCAGTTTAAAAACTGTAGTGTAAAGCACCCTTCTGGCAAGACAGTGATGGAGTGAATGATGGTGAAAGTTTTTCTTTTTTGGGCCACCCTGCCTTGGTGGGAATCGGCCAGTGTGATAACCCTTAAATGGTCCAAACGTATATATACGTTTTTTCAACATCTGAAAGCATGTAAAAAAATGTAATCTTTTTTTTTTTTTTTTACATGTGAAAACGTGTAAAAAAACTTTTATCTACATTTTTTGTTATATCTGAAAATATGTAAAAAGAAGTAGATCTACTTTTGTAGCACTACGAATCTGAACATCGATCTGTTTGGACCGTTTAAGGGTTAATATATAAAATAATAAAAAATAATAGAGAATAAGTTTACATAGTCTTTCATTATACTGGAGGTAGTCAGGTCTCAATTAGTGAGAGTAAAGACTCACAAAATCATAATGATATGAATGCAAGCAAACTAGTGAATGGATGGAGTGTGAACTCACGGAAAGTAAGTGGTAAAACACCAGTCTAGTGACTGACACACTGGCTTGCAGTTTTGAAATTTTAGCAAGGGATTTGAAGAGTTTGGGGCAGAGGGAACTAATATTAACCAATTTCAGAGTAAATAAAAATTCACACTGTCTGAACAAGCACTAATGGACCCTTGACAGTATTTATATGTTGAGAATTTTGTTAAGTACCCAAGACTATTATTACTTCCACTCATGTGACTGTATTACTACCAACCAGCCAGTGTGAACCAGTCACTACCAACCAGTCACTGTGAACCAGTCACTACCAACCAGTCACTGTGAACCAGTCACTACCAACCAGCCAGTGTGAACCAGTCACTACCAACCAGTCACTGTGAACCAGTCACTACCAACCAGCCAGTGTGAACCAGTCACTACCAACCAGTCACTGTGAACCAGTCGCTACCAACCAGCCAGTGTGAACCAGTCACTACCAACCAGCCAGTGTGAACCAGTCACTACCAACCAGCCAGTGTGAACCAGTCATTACCAACCAGCCAGTGTGAACCAGTCATTACCAACCAGTCACTGTGAACCAGTCATTACCAACCAGCCAGTGTGAACCAGTCATTACCAACCAGTCACTATGAACCAGTCACTACCAACCAGCCAGTGTGAACCAGTCATTACCAACCAGCCAGTGTGAAGCAGTCACTACTAACCAGCCAGTGTGAACCAGTCACTACCAACCAGCCAGTGTGAACCAGTCACTACCAATCAGCCAGTGTGAATCAGTCATTACCAAACAGCCAGTGTGAACCAGTCACTACCAACCAGCCAGTGTGAACCAGTCACTACCAACCAGCCAGTGTGAACCAGTCATTACCAACCAGCCAGTGTGAACCAGTCATTACCAACCAGTCACTGTGAACCAGTCACTACCAACCAGCCAGTGTGAACCAGTCATTATCAACCAGCCAGTGTGAACCAGTCACTACCAACCAGCCAGTGTGAACCAGTCACTACCAACCAGCCAGTGTGAATCAGTCACTACCAACCAGCCAGTGTGAACCAGTCACTATCAACCAGCCAGTGTGAGCCAGTCATTACCAACCAGCCAGTGTGAAACAGTCACTATCAACCAGCCAGTGTGAACCAGTCACTACCAACCAGCCAGTGTGAACAAGTCATTACCAACCAGCCAGTGTGAACCAGTCATTACCAAACAGCCAGTGTGAACCAGTCATTACCAACCAGCCAGTGTGAACCAGTCACTACCAACCAGCCAGTGTGAACCAGTCACTACCAACCAGCCAGTATGAATCAGTCATTACCAACCAACCAGTGTGAACCAGTCACTACCAACCAGCCAGTGTGAACCAGTCATTACCAACCAGCCAGTGTGAACCAGTCACTACCAACCAGTCACTGTGAACCAGTCACTACGAACCAGCCAGTGTGAACCAGTCATTACCAACCAGCCAGTGTGAACCAGTCACTACCAACCAGCCAGTGTGAACCAGTCACTACCAACCAGCCAGTGTGAATCAGTCACTACCAAGCAGCCAGTGTGAACCAGTCATTACCAACCAGCCAGTGTGAACCAGTCACTACGAACCAGCCAGTGTGAACCAGTCATTACCAACCAGCCAGTGTGAACCAGTCACTACAAACCAGCCAGTGTGAACCAGTCACTACCAACCAGCCAGTGTGAATCAGTCATTACCAACCAACCAGTGTGAACCAGTCACTACCAACCAGCCAGTGTGAACCAGTCACTACCAACCAGCCAGTGTGAACCAGTCATTACCAACCAGCCAGTGTGAATCAGTCACTACCAACCAGCCAGTGTGAACCAGTCATTACCAACCAGCCAGTGTGAATCAGTCACTACCAACCAGCCAGTGTGAACCAGTCATTACCAACCAGCCAGTGTGAACCAGTCACTACCAACCAGCCAGTGTGAACCAGTCACTACCAACCAGCCAGTGTGAACCAGTCATTACCAACCAGCCAGTGTGAACCAGTCACTACCAACCAGCCAGTGTGAACCAGTCACTACCAACCAGCCAGTGTTAACCAGTCATTACCAACCAGCCAGTGTGAACCAGTCACTACAAACCAGCCAGTGTGAACCAGTCACTGTGAACCAGTCACTACACACCAGGCACTGTGTAAGCCAGTCACTACCTATAAGACACTGTGAACCAGTCACTACCAACCAGCCAGTGTGAACCAGACACTACCAACCAGCCAGTGTGAACCAGTCACTACACACCAGACACTACAAAAGCTAGTCACTACCAATAAGACACTGTGAACCAGTCACTACCAACCAGACTGTGAATCAGTCACTACCAATAAGACACTGTGAATCAGTCACTACCAATAAGACACTGTGAATCAGTCACTACACACCAAACACTGTGAACCAGTCACTACACACCAAACACTGTGAACCAGTCACTACACACCAGACATTGTGAACCAGTCAGTTCTGACTAGTTCAGATCACTCACCTGAAGAACCGCTCCATAAATGCCCAGAGTGATGGTGAAGATCAGGATAAGGAAGGGATAGAGGAGGATAAGCAGTGGTGGCAGAGTTATCCGGGGTAGACATCGAGCCTCTGTCACTCTGGTTAACAAACTGTAATGATAGCAACAACAATATATAGTTAATATATAGTTAACAGAATTCTTCCTCTGTAAGCCATGCGTGTTGTAAGAGGCAACTAAAATGCCGGGGGCTAAGGGCTAGTAACCCTTTCTCTTGAGTAAATTACTAAATTTAAAGAGAAACTTTTGTTTTTCTTTTTGGGGCACCCTGCCTTGGTGGGATACAGCCGGTTTGTTAAAAAAAAAAAATAATAATAATAACATTATTATTATTTTTATTTTATTAACACACTGGCCGATTCCCACCAAGGCAGGGAGGCCTGAAAAAGAAAAACTTTCACCATCATTCACTCCATCACTGTCTTGCCAGAAGGGTGCTTTACACTACAGTTTTTAAACTGCAACATTAACACCCCTCCTTCAGAGTGCAGACACTGTACTTCCCATCTCCAGGACTCAAGTCTGGCCTGCCGGTTTCCAAGAATCCCTTCATAAATGTTACTTTGCTAACACTCCAACAGCACGTCAAGTATTAAAAACCATTTGTCTCCATTCACTCCTATCAAACACGCTCACGCATGCCTGCTGGAAGTCAAAGCCCCTCGCACACAAAACCTCCTTTACCCCCTCCCTCCAACCTTTCCTAGGCCGACCCCTACCCTGCCTTCCTTCCACTACAGACTGATACACTCTTTAACTCTTTCAGAGTCCGTCCCATAGATCTACGGCTTCACGGTGAGTCTCCAAACCCTAGATCTACGCCAAAATTCTAGCGCCATCAAATTTAGCGCAGAAGCGTTCATAGGCCTACATGTGAGAGAACGGGTCTGCGTGGTGGGTGTGCGCCATAAACAAAAAATCTAGGCGCCCGCATAGCATTGTGGGAACACCGGCTCAGTTACCCTTGTTCACCATGCCTCGTCGCAAGTCAGCTCTCCCTCCACGGAAAATTGGGACTCTCCTCTTCCTATCTGATAGTTCTGACACTGATGGAAGTGGAAATGAAGACGAATTCTTTGGCTTTGATCAGTTAGCGACCGAAAGGAATGACCAGGATATCGATAATAGTGCAGAAAACCCTGATGATCCTCAACCTTCTACCTCTGGTGTAGGCACTCCTCAGTCATGGCCAGTTGTACCTCAACGCAAGAGAAAACTATTATTTTCGCGTGGCCAGACCTCTGACTTCAGTAATGATGATGATAGTGACGTGGATTGTGATTTTATTGCTCTTGACGATCATTCGAGTAATGATAGTGAGGAATCATATTCACCAGTGAAGCGTCGGTATGTACGCTGCTGCATGCGCTCAGATAGTGTACCCTATGCTGCGCCCAGGGGATGGAGTACATCCCAGAGTACATCCCGTGGCCCTACACCAGGTTTAGATAGTGATAGTGAGGATGATGTGGCTACACTTGGCATGGATAGACCATAGGCATCAGCAGATGGTGGTAGTGGTGATGGCAGTGGCACCGCCATGCGTGACTCACCAGCCCAGGCTGGGACCCACGTTGCTGACTCCTCAGTTCAAGGACAAAGCGGAGCGTCAGCCACCAGCCCACCACAACCACAACCACCCGCACAACAAGCTTATGATGTCCAGTATTCCCAGCAAACCGTATCTGGGATTGGCAGCAAAATCCCAATTTTGTTCCCAAGCCTCACCACTTTGATGACTCTCAAAGTGGAATTCTACCTACTTGTCCCCTTGGAACCATGGCCAATGAACTGGAATTCTTTGAATTATTCTTTGACCAGCCATTGATGGAAACTATTGTCAGGGAAAGTAATGAGTATTTTGAGTACATCATGGCAAATATGATCATATCA
Source organism: Cherax quadricarinatus (assembly GCF_038502225.1). Lineage (NCBI taxonomy): Eukaryota > Metazoa > Arthropoda > Malacostraca > Decapoda > Parastacidae > Cherax > Cherax quadricarinatus. The sequence goes on along the minus strand of NC_091358.1, from coordinate 19,891,576 downwards.
CCACAGTCAAGACTACACAGGTGGAAAGAGACGACTGTTGCAGAAATGTATTTGCTTTTTGCAACAATAATGCTTATGCCTCAAGTCTATAAGCATAATATAAAAGCATACTGGTCCACAGATCGGCTAATTTCTACCCCGGTCTTCAGTGAAATCATCCCAGTGAACAGGTTTATCTTACATAAGAACATAAGAAAGAAGGAACACTGCAACAGGCCTACTGACCTATGTGGAGCAGGTCAATGCCCCCCCCCCCCCGTGGATTAGACCAATGACCCATCCCCCGGATTATCCCAATGACCCACCCAGTCTGGTCATCCCCACTCAAGGATGGAACACTGTACCAGACCCAGCAGCACAAGCTAGTCAGGTCCAACTCACACCCACCCACACCCACTCATGTATTTATCTAACCTATTTTTAAAACTACACAATGTTTTAGCCTCAATAACTGCACTTGGGAGCTTGTTCCACTCATCCATAACTCTATTACCAAACCAGTACTTTCCTATATCCTTCCTGAATCTGAATTTTTCCAACTTGAAACCATTGCTGCGAGTCCTGTCTTGGCTGGAAATTTTCAGCACACTATTTACATCCCCTTTATTTATTCCTGTTTTCCATTTATACACCTCGATCATATCCCCCCTAATTCTACGCCTTTTGAGAGAGTGCAGATTCAGAGCCTTCAGTCTATCCTCATAGGGAAGATTTCTGATACATGGAATCATCTTTGTGATCCTCCTTGGTACGTTTTCCAGAGCATTTATATCCATTCTGTAATACGGTGACCAGAACTGAGCAGCATAGTCTAAATGAGGCCTAACCAAGGATATATAGAGTTGAAGAACAACCTGAGGACTTCTATTATTTATACTTCTAGATATGAAGCCAAGAATTCTGTTAGCTTTATTGCGAACACTAATGCACTGTTGTCTTGGTTTTAGGTTACTGCTAACCAGAACTCCTAAATCCTTTTTGCAATCGGTAGTATTAAGATCTACATTATTTAGTTTATATGTGGCATGGTTATTTAACTGTCCAACATTTAGAACTTTGCATTTGTCAATATTAAACTGCATCTGCCACTTCTCCGACCATTGCGTCAGTCTATTCAAATCATCCTGGAGTGCTCTAGTGTCCTCATTAGAATGAACTGGACGGCCTATTTTGGTGTCATCAGCAAATTTACTTATGTCGCTATTTATACCCTCATCTATGTCGTTTATGTAAATTGTGAACAACAACGGGCCCAACACTGACCCCTGAGGAACACCGCTTGTGACGTGCCCCCATTCTGATTTCTCCCCATTTATGCACACTCTCTGCTGTCTATTTGTCAGCCATGCCTCTACCCAGGAAAAAATTTCTCCTATTCCGTGTGCCCTAAGTTTCCTCAATAGCCTCTGGTGTGGAACTCTATCGAAAGCCTTACTGAAGTCCATATACACAATATCATATTCATTGCCATGATCTACCTCCTCAAACACCTTAGTGAAAAAAGTTAGTAAATTCGTAAGACAGCAATGCCACTTTGTAAAACCGTGTTGAGAATCATTAATCAATCTGTGCCTGTCAAGATGGCTACGAATTGCTTTGGCAATTATTGATTCCATAAATTTTCCCACTATGGAGGTAAGGCTTATTGGTCTATAGTTCGAAGCCAAGGACCTATCACCTGCCTTGTAAATAGGTATTACATTTGCCATTTTCCACTTATCAGGCACTATGCCAGTTTGTAGTGATATGTTAAAAAGATTAGCCAAAGGTATGCTAAATTCCTCTTTACATTCCTTTAACACCCTTGCAAACAGTTCATCAGGATCTGGGGATTTGTTATGTTTTAGTTTTTCTATTTGTCTGAGGACCATGTCACTAGTTACCGCAATCAAACATAGTTTATTATCATCCTGTTCTACGTAATCTACTATTTCAGGAATATCGCTAGTATTTTCCTGGGTGAAAACTGAGAGGAAGTAGGTATTTAGAATTTCACTCATATCCTTATCACTGTCAGTGATCTGACCAGAGTTACTCTTAAGTGGGCCAATCTTGTCCCTAATCTTATTTCTGTATACCTGAAAGAATCCTTTTGGGTTAGTCTTTGAATCCCTTGTGACCTTAGCCTCATAATCCCTTTTTGCTTTTCTTATTCCTTTCTTTATTTCTCTCTTTAATTACTGTTACATATGTTGCACTTCTCTGACAAAACCAGGCCTGACAGAAGTGACAGGTTATACAAGATTAGAAATGTTTTTATGTATCTCAAACAAAAGTTCAACATATACTTTTATCCATTCAAGAATCTTGTAATTGACGAGTCTTTGATTTTGTTCAAAGGTAGGCTGTCATTCAAGCAGTATATACCGAGCAAGAGGAAACGCTTTGGTATAAAACTGTTTGTACTCTGTGACTGTGACAGTGGCCTGGTGTTGGATATTGTTGTATACACGGGAAGTAAAACATTGAAAGATACCAAGATGTTATTGGGTATCTCAGGTGACATAGTGAGAAACATGATACCACCTTATCTTGGTAAGGGGCATACATTATATACTGATAACTGGTTTATGTCTCATAAACACACTAGATAACAGGGATATCTTGCTACTCCTACTTACACTTTGGTCACACTTCACAGACACGCACATGCATATATATATACATACATCTAGGTTTTTCTCCTTTTTCTAAATAGCTCTTGTTCTTCTTTATTTCTTCTATTGTCCATGAGGAAGTGGAAAAGAATCTTTCCTCCGTAAGCCATGCGTGTCGTATGAGGCGACTAAAATGCCAGGAGCAATGGGCTAGTAACCCCTTCTCCTGTAGACATTTACTAAAAAAGAGAAGAAGAAAAACTTTATAAAACTGGGATGCTTAAATGTGCGCGGATGTAGTGCGGATGACAAGAAACAGATGATTGCTGATGTTATGAATGAAAAGAAGTTGGATGTCCTGGCCCTAAGCGAAACAAAGCTGAAGGGCGTAGGGGAGTTTCAGTGGGGGGAAATAAATGGGATTAAATCTGGAGTATCTGAGAGAGTTAGAGCAAAGGAAGGGGTAACAGTAATGTTAAATAATCACTTATGGAAGGAGAAAAGAGAATATGAATGTGTAAATTCAAGAATTATGTGGATTAAAGTAAAGGATGGATGCCAAAAGTGGGTCATAATAAGCGTGTATGCACCTGGAGAAGAGAGGAATGTAGAGGAGAGAGAGAGATTTTGGGAGATATTAAGTGAATGTATAGGAGCCTTTGAACCAAGTGAGAGAGTAATTGTGGTAGGGGACCTGAATGCTAAAGTAGGAGAAACTTTTAGAGAGGGTGTGATAGGTAAGTTAGGGGTGCCAGGTGTAAATGATAATGGGATCCCTTTAGCATACAAAGAGCATACAAACAGAGGTACAAAAAATACAGGTAAGAGCAGCATGCCAAAGCCACTTATATGCTTTGATTGAACTTTGTATAGAAAGGGGTTCAGTTATAGGTAATACATATTTTAAGAAAAAGAGGATAAATAAGTATACAAGATATGATGTAGGGCGAAATGACAGTAGTTTGTTGGATTATGTATTCGTAGATAAAAGACTGTTGAGTAGACTTCAGGATGTACATGTTTATAGAGGGGCCACAGATATATCAGATCACTTTCTAGTTGTAGCTACACTGAGAGTAAAAGGTAGATGGGATACAAGGAGAATAGAAGTATCAGGGAAGAGAGAGGTGAAGGTTTATAAACTAAAAGAGGAGGCAGTTAGGGTAACATATAAACAGCTATTGGAGGATACATGGGCTAATGAGAACATAGGCAATGGGGTCGAAGAGGTATGGGGTAGGTTTAAAAATGTAGTGTTAGAGTGTTCAGCAGAAGTTTGTGGTAACAGGAAAGTGGGTGCGGGAGGGAAGAGAAGCGATTGGTGGAATGATGATGTAAAGAGAGTAGTAAGGGAGAAAAAGTTAGCATATGAGAAGTTTTTACAAAGTAGAAGTGATGCAAGGAGGGAAAAGTATATGGAGAAAAAGAGAGAGGTTAAGAGAGTGGTGAAGCAATGTAAAAAGAGAGCAAATGAGAGAGTGGGTGAGATGTTATCAACAAATTTTGTTGAAAATAAGAAAAAGTTTTGGAGTGAGATTAACAAGTTAAGAAAGCCTAGAGAACAAATGGATTTGTCAGTTAAAAATAGGAGAGGAGAGTTATTAAATGGAGAGTTAGAGGTATTGGGAAGATGGAGGGAATATTTTGAGGAATTGTTAAATGTTGATGAAGATAGGGAAGCTGTGATTTCGTGTATAGGACAAGGAGGAATAACATCTTGTAGGAGTGAGGAAGAGCCAGTTGTGAGTGTGGGGGAAGTTCGTGAGGCAGTAGGTAAAATGAAAGGGGATAAGGAAGCCGGGATTGATGGGATAAAGATAGAAATGTTAAAAGCAGGTGGGGATATAGTTTTGGAGTGGTTGGTGCAATTATTTAATAAATGCATGGAAGAGGGTAAGGTACCTAGGGATTGGCAGAGAGCATGCATAGTTCCTTTGTATAAAGGCAAAGGGGATAAAAGAGAGTGCAAAAATTATAGGGGGATAAGTCTGCTGAGTATACCTGGTAAAGTGTATGGTAGAGTTATTATTGAAAGAATTAAGAGTAAGACGGAGAATAGGATAGCAGATGAACAAGGAGGCTTTAGGAAAGGTAGGGGGTGTGTGGACCAGGTGTTTACAGTGAAACATATAAGTGAACAGTATTTAGATAAGGCTAAAGAGGTCTTTGTGGCATTTATGGATTTGGAAAAGGCATATGACAGGATGGATAGGGGGGCAATGTGGCAGATGTTGCAAGTGTATGGTGTAGGAGGTAGGTTACTGAAAGCAGTGAAGAGTTTTTATGAAGATAGTGAGGCTCAAGTTAGAGTATGTAGGAAAGAGGGAAATTATTTCCCAGTAAAAGTAGGCCTTAGACAAGGATGTGTGATGTCACCGTGGTTGTTTAATATATTTATAGATGGGGTTGTAAGAGAAGTAAATGCGAGGGTCTTGGCAAGAGGCGTGGAGTTAAAAGATAAAGAATCACACATAAAGTGGGAGTTGTCACAGCTGCTCTTTGCTGATGACACTGTGCTCTTGGGAGATTCTGAAGAGAAGTTGCAGAGATTGGTGGATGAATTTGGTAGGGTGTGCAAAAGGAGAAAATTAAAGGTGAATACAGGAAAGAGTAAGGTTATGAGGATAACAAAAAGATTAGGTGATGAAAGATTGAATATCAGATTGGAGGGAGAGAGTATGGAGGAGGTGAATGTATTCAGATATTTGGGAGTGGACGTGTCAGCGGATGGGTCTATGAAAGATGAGGTGAATCATAGAATTGATGAGGAGAAAAGAGTGAATGGTGCACTTAGGAGTCTGTGGAGACAAAGAACTTTGTCCTTGGAGGCAAAGAGGGGAATGTATGAGAGTATAGTTTTACCAACGCTCTTATATGGGTGTGAAGCATGGGTGATGAATGTTGCAGCGAGGAGAAGGCTGGAGGCAGTGGAGATGTCATGTCTGAGGGCAATGTGTGGTGAGAATATAATGCAGAGAATTCGTAGTTTGGAAGTTAGGAGGAGGTGCGGGATTACCAAAACTGTTGTCCAGAGGGATGAGGAAGGGTTGTTGAGGTGGTTCGGACATGTAGAGAGAATGGAGCGAAACAGAATGACTTCAAGAGTGTATCAGTCTGTAGTGGAAGGAAGGCGGGGTAGGGGTCGGCCTAGGAAAGGTTGGAGAGAGGGGGTAAAGGAGGTTTTGTGTGCGAGGGGCTTGGACTTCCAGCAGGCATGCGTGAGCATGTTTGATATGAGTGAATGGAGACAAATGGTTTTTAATACTTGACGTGCTGTTGGAGTGTGAGCAAAGTAACATATATGAAGGGGTTCAGGGAAACCGGCAGGCCGGACTTGAGTCCTGGAGATGGGAAGTACAGTGCCTGCACTCTGAAGGAGGGGTGTTAATGTTGCAGTTTAAAAACTGTAGTGTAAAGCACCCTTCTGGCAAGACAGTGATGGAGTGAATGATGGTGAAAGTTTTTCTTTTTCGGGCCACCCTGCCTTGGTGGGAATCGGCCAGTGTGATAAAAAAAAAAAAAAAACTGGTACACAAGCCCATTACTCAGTGATTTCTTGCGAGTGAACAAGACAGATGTGTGTGGCACAGTGTGTTCTAATCGTAAACATATGCCCAGGCTCAATGCAGGTGCTCGTGGTGATGACGTGCAGGTGTTTACTGCCAATGACATCATGGCATTACGGTGGCATGACAAACAAGATGTCACATTGTTGACAACCATTCACCGTAATGAAATACAAGACAGTGGCAAAGTTGATCAAGTGACTAATGAACCTATTCGAAAACCAGTGACAGTGACTGATTATACACAAAACATGCGCTTGGTTGACAAATGTGACATGCAGATTGGTTTTGTTGACTGTGTTCCTAAGAGTTACAAGTGGTACATGAAACTTTTCTTCCATCTCATGGACATTTCAATGCTCAATGCATATAATATGTACCAAATAAAGACTGGCAACAGACCACCGTATGGTGAATTTTGTTTGTCTGTTGTCAGACAACTCATAATGAAGTACCAGGTAAGAACACCTGCTATACAACAAGGTCCTCGAATTCCTCAGGATATACCCAAGCGTTTGAGGAGGGAAGGTGATCATTTTATAATACAACTTCCTTCAACTCAGAAGAAATTTGCTCAGAAGAGATGCATCGTCTGTGCACAAACAAAATGACGGCAACAAAGACGGAAAGACACTCGGTTTATGTGTGAGGAATGTAAGGTGCCTCTGTGCATGGTGCCTTGTTTCAAGGAGTTCCACAAGCTCCAGCAGTTCTAAAACCATGTCCAGTGATTGTAAATATGTAAATATATGATAGAACATTAGTATTATACAAGATTTGTTCATGTTTATTGTAATAAACAACAGTGGTAAACAATAATATGATAATAACTTTAGTGCGGTTATTGTGTTCAATACAGTGAGATTATATATACAGTGGACCCCCGCATAGCGAACGCCTTGCATAGCGAACAATCCGCATAGCGAACGCTTTGTTCGCTAAAATTTTGCCCCGCATAGTGGACAAAAACCCGCTCAGCGACCTTCGTCCGAGACGCGTCCAATGTGCGCCCTCAGCCAGCCTCACATGTGCCGCCCGTCCCATTGTTTACCAGCCAGGCTCCGCGGTAACATTCAAGCATACACTCGGAATATTTCGTATTATTACAGTGTTTTCGGTGCTGTTTGTGGAAAATAAGTGACCATGGGCCCCAAGAAAGCTTCTAGTGCCAACCCTACACCTCAAAGGGTAAGAATACCCATTGAAATGAAGAAAGAGATCATTGATAAGTATGAAAGTGGAGTACGTATCACCGACCTGGTCAGGTTGTACAAGAAACCAAAATCAACCATCGCTTCTATTGTGGGCAAGAAAACGGCAATCAAGGAAGCTGTTGTTGCCAAAGGTTTAACTGTGTTTTCGAAACAAAGATCGCAAGTGATGGAAGATGTTGAGAGACTCTTATTGGTGTGGATAAATGAAAAACAGCTAGCAGGAGATAGCGTCTCTCAAGCGATCATATGTGAAAAGGCTAGGAAGTTGCATGACGATTTAATTAAAAAAATGCCTGCAACTAGTGATGATGTGAGTGAATTTAAGGCCAGCAAAGGTTGGTTTGAGAGATTTAAGAAGCGTAGTGGCATCCATAGTGTGATACGGCATGGTGAGGCTGCCAGTTCGGACCACAAAGCGGCTGAAAAATATGTGCATGAATTCAAGGAGTACATAGAAACTGAAGGACTGGAACCTGAACAAGTGTTTAATTGTGATGAAACAGGCCTGTTCTGGAAGAAAATGCCAAGCAGGACCTACATTACTCAGGAGGAAAAGGCACTCCCAGGACATAAGCCTATGAAAGACAGGCTTACTTTGTTGATGTGTGCCAATGCTAGTGGTGATTGCAAAGTTAAGCCTTTATTAGTGTATCACTCTGAAACTCCCAGAGCGTTCAGGCAAAAGAATGTCCTCAAGGATAATTTGTGTGTGCTGTGGAGGGCAAACAGTAAGGCATGGGTCACTAGGGAATTTTTCTATAACTGGTTACACCATGCATTTGCCCCCAATGTGAAAGATTACCTAACTGAAAAGAAATTAGACCTTAAGTGCCTCCTGGTGTTAGACAATGTCCCTGGTCATCCTACAGACGTGGCAGAGCGACTTTATGGGGACATGAGCTTCATTAAGGTGAAGTTTTTGCCTCCTAATACCACTCCTCTCCTGCAGCCCATGGACCAGCAGGTCATTTCCAACTTCAAGAAACTGTACACAAAAGCTCTGTTTCAAAAGTGCTTTGAAGTGACCACAGACACTCGATTGACTCTAAAAGAGTTTTGGAAGGATCACTTTAATATCCTCAATTGTGTAAACCTTATAGGTAAGGCTTGGGAGGGAGTGACTAAGAGAACCTTGAACTCTGCTTGGAAGAAACTGTGGCCAGAATGTGTAGACAAAAGGGATTTTGAAGGGTTTGAGGCTAACCCTGAGAGGATTATTCCAGTTGAGGAATCCATTGTGGCATTGGGAAAGTCCTTGGGGTTGGAGGTTAGTGGGGAGGATGTGGAAGAGTTGGTGGAGGAGGACAATGAAGAACTAACCACTGATGAGCTGATAGATCAACTTCAAGAGCAAGAGGCCAGACCTGGGGAAACTGGTTCAAAGGAGGGGAGAGAGAAATTGAAGGAATTGCCTACTTCAAAGATTAAGGAAATGTGTGCAAAATGGCTTGAAGTGCAAACCTTTTTTGATGAAAATCACCCTCACACAGCTATTGCAAGCCGTGCTGGTGACTGTTACAATGACACTGTTGTGAACCACTTTAGACAAATCATAAAGGAACGAGAGGTACAGGCCACTATGGACAGATATGTTGTGCGAAAGAAGTCCAGTGACTCTGAAGCTGGTCCTAGTGGCATTAAAAGAAGAAGGGAAGTAACCCCAGAAAAGGACTTGCTACCTCAAGTCCTAATGGAAGGGGATTCCCCTTCTAAACACTAACACTCTCTCTCCCCTCCTCCCATCCCATCAATCATCACCAGATCTTCAATAAAAGTAAGTGTCATGTAATTGTGCATGCCTTTTTCAGTTTGTGTGTACTAAAATTAACATTTTTTTGTGGTAAAAAAATTTTTTTTTCATACTTTTGGGTGTCTTGCACGGATTAATTTTATTTCCATTATTTCTTATGGGGAAAATTAATTCGCATAGCGAACATTTCGCATAACGACCAGCCCTCTTGCACGGATTAAGTTCGCTATGCGGGGGTCCACTGTATACATTATATACAGTATTGGTCTCTCAGGCCCCAAATGTTAGTAGGAAAAGAAAAAAATTGGAAAAGAAAAGAAAAAACTACAAAAACTGCTAAATAAAGTAATGCGCGCATGTGGAATTCGTCGATGTTGCCGCCACCAGCTCATTTTGGACAAACGTCTCGGCACTGTATCACGGTAAGTACTGATCAGAATTTTTTTTTTTGTCTTATTACCTTCACAAAAATATGCTCTTTAATTCTGTAAGAAAAATAAATTTATTTATTTTTTTTTTTTTTCAAAATTTTTTGGACACTGGAGCACCACTTCAGATTTTGGCCTTGGACCCAGAAGGGGTTAAGTCACTCTTTTTCGCTCCATTCTCTCTACATGTCCGAACCATCTCAACAACCTTTCCTCAGCCCTCTGGACAACAGTTTTGGCAATCCTGCACCTCCTCCTAACTTCCAAACTACGAATTCTCTGCATTATATTCATACCACACACTGCCCTCAGACATGACATCTCCACTGCCTCCAGCCTTCTCCTCACTGCAACATTCATCACCCATGCTTCACACCCATATAAGAGCATTGGTAAAACTATACTCTCATACATTCCCCTCTTTGCCTCCAAGGACAAAGTTCTTTGTCTCCATAGACTCCTAAGTGCACTGCTCACCCTTTTCCCCTCATCAATTCTATGATTCACCTCATCTTTCATAGACCCATCCGCTGACACGTCCACTCCCAAATATCTGAACACATTCACCTCTTCCATACTCTCTCCCTCCAATCTGATATCCAATCTTTCATAGCCTAATCTTTTTGTTATCCTCATAACCTTACTCTTTACTGTATTCACTTTTAATTTTCTTCTTTTACATACCCTATCAAATTCATCATCCAACCTCTGCAACTTCTCTTCAGAATCTCCCAAGAGCACAGTGTCATCAGCCAAGAGCAACTGTGACAACTCCCACTTTACGTGTGATTCTTCATCTTTTAACTCCACGCCTCTTGCCAAGACCCTCGCATTTACTTCTCCTACAACCCCATCTACAAATATATTAAACAACCACGGTGACATCACACATCTTTGTCTAAGGCCTACTTTTACTGGGAAATAATCTCCCTCTTTCCTACATACTCTTGAGCCTCACTATCCTCGTAAAAACTCTTCACTGCTTTCAGTAACCTACCTCCTACACCATCACCTGCAACATCTGCCACATTGCCCCCCTATCCACCCTGTCATACGCCTTTTCCAAATCCATAAATGCCACAAAAACCTCTTTAGACTGACCTAAATACTGTTCACTTATACGTTTCACTGTAAACACCTCGTCCACACACCCCCTACCTTTCCTAAAGCCTCCTTGTTCCTCTGCTATCTTATTCTCCATCTTACTCTTAATTCTTTCAATAATAACTCTACCATACACTTTACCAGGTATACTCAACAGACTTATCCCCCTATAATTTTTGCACTCTCTTTTGTCCCCTTTGCCTTTATACAAAGGAACTATGCATGCTCTCTGCCAATCCCTAGGTACCTTACCCTCTTCCATACATTTATTAAATAATAGCACCAACCACTCCAAAACTATATCCCCACATGCTTTTAACATTTCTATCTTTATCCCATCAATCCCAGCTGCCTTACCCCCTTTCATTTTACCTACTGCCTCATGAACTTCCTCCACACTCACAACTGGCTCTTCCTCACTCCTACAAGATGTTATTCCTCCTTGCCCTATAAACGAAATCACAGCTTCCCTATCTCCATCAACATTTAACAATTCCTCAAAATATTCCCTCCATCTTCCCAATGCCTCTAGCTCTCCATTTAATAACTCTCTTCTCCTATTTTTAACTGACAAATCCATTTGTACTCTAGGCTTCCTTAACTTGTTAATCTCACTCCAAAACTTTTTCTTATTTTCAACAAAATTTGTTGATAACATCTCACCCACTCTCTCATTTGCTCTCTTTTTACATTGCTTCACCACTCTCTTAACCTCTCTCTTTTCCTCCATATACTCTTCCCTCCTTGCATCACTTCTACTTTGTAAAAACTTCTCATATGCTAACTTTTTCTCCCTTACTTTCTCTCTTTACATCACTCCACCAATCGCTCCTCTTCCTTCCCTATAACCACAAACTTCTGCTGAACACTCTAACACTACATTTATAAACCTACCCCATACCTCTTCGACCCCATTGCCTATGCTCTCATTAGCCCATTGTTGCAACCCCTGAATGGGTTGCAATGATTATTATATATATATATAATTATTACCTTTTCATTTAATTTTATATTGCTTATATTTGCGATAATAGCTAAATCGTAAATGTATTGCTTTATATTGTTATTTGACGTAGCTTCCTTTGTTAGGTAGGATGTAACATATTATGTGCTCAGTTCAAGTCTTGATTGTCTAACTACTGTAATTATCGCTCCTTGCTCGTTACTCTGCCGGCTTCTGAACTGCAGTTGTCCACAGAGCTATCACGTGATCGAGGGGGGGGTGTCCTCACCTCGCCTAAAGTATTCAGTCTGCTCGAGACTCTCTTGGTGGTTGGACAGATTATCTGTCTCATTATTCTTGTTAGTTCTGTAGAACTCTGTTCTCAGAACATTGTATAGACTTAGTGATTTTTGGCGTTGTACTGAGGTTGTGTGTCACATAGACACTCGAAACATCTCAGGTCCTGAGCTGTAACTTCTCATTTAACTTGTACTGGTATCTGAGTATTATCACAGTCGGGGATTTTCTTATGCTGAACTTAGATTCAGTAGTATGGGAGTTTTGTGACTTTTGTGGAGGATCTGCAGATGGTCCCTACTTAGTGTCGTTATATTATCTCCTTGTTCCTGATTCTGTGTCGCAGTTGCTTGTTATATTGCTATTGGGTTTAGCATTCTTTTTGTTGTACAAGCAGACTGTTCTGATTGCCAGTTGGTCAAGAAGTTAGTTTATTTGAGGACTTTGTCAGTCACTTGTTTAAGTCTAGTTGAGTTGTGAGACATAACGAACTACTTGGAGCACTTACACGCATACACATACTTGTACATATTTGTAATATCTTATTAAATGTTAATGTACCAGACGGTACTTAAGAATTATAAATGTGATATGTGCTTTCAGCACAATAATATTGTACTTGAGAGAAGTGATATTATGATGATTACTGTGATTAATTTAATTTAATTTAATTTGATAATATACCTCTAGACAACTTAATGATTAATAAATTTATTAAATTTTAATTTCTCTAGTTAGTAGCCTACCAGTTGTAATCCTGAAGCACTATTGAATCATACTGAATTCTAATGGATAATTGGACAAGGATACTGACTACTTGTTACGAAAACCCAGTAACAGGCTGGATGCTAGAAGGGCAGTCCTTTCTAGTATTCACTGGAGATCTCTAAGCTTTTAGAATCGCGTTTTTTGTAACAAATGGGGACCTGTCCGGGATGCTCTTGATCCAAGGTGTTGGAGAAATTGTCCAGTTTGACATACTAGTAACTCTATGGTCAAACACTTTGAGTACTTTCCTAATCTGAAGACTTTGAGTTTAGTCTTGTACAACATACCAGGTGGATGTATGTACCTGACTGAGTCTCTTGATCCAAGGAGATGGAAATACTGTTTATGAGTTCTAGCTCTAAGACAACCAACACTAAAATTCCTATCAGGATTATAGTTTCCAATAATCACTCTCTCGTAGTACATTTATTTTCGTGATGTATGCCAAAGTAAAACAGTTAATTGATGCTCTGACTTTGTCTGAGTTAAGTACATTAAATCTTCAGACGTGTTGGTGAGTAGCCAAATATCTCGGTGTGACGTATAACAGGAATTACACCGCAGAAACTGTCAGAGCATTAATTAAAGATATATTGTTTCCTGCTCATACAGAGATGTCTGATTATGATTCAGATTCAGAAAGCCTAGTGTCACAATTAGGAAGTATGACTCTATTTGATGAAGTAGAAGAAAGAGCAACTAAGGCAGCAGTGTCTGAGCCTAATGAACCTCCGCTCACACCTTCCCGCCTCATTGACACAATAGTACAGAGTGTAGCTGGTTGGATGACTCAGCCTAATACTAGTACAGTGTATGCTACACCTGTGTCTACTTATCCTAGACCAGATATAGACTCTCTAGAGACGGCTGGACGAAGTGTCCGACCTAAAGACAGTCCAGACCACGTTAGATTCCTTACTCCTCCATTACCCAGTGGTCCTATCTCTCAGGAACAGTTTGAGAGGTTAGAACACCTCATTATGCTGCAGACTGCACAAATAGAGGCTCAGAGGAAATTGAACGAAGAAGATTTCCAAAGAGAAAATGTTCGTCTTGAAAGACAACAGACTGATAGATCACAAGACACATTTAATGTGCAGAAAGCTGCATCCTTGGTTCCTAAGTTTTTTGAGAGTGACTTAGACACCTATTTTGATGTGTTTGAGAACCAGGCACGTGCTATGAACTGGCCACGTAAGCACTGGGCAACCTTGTTGCATACAGCTTTGACAGGAAGAGCCCAAACTTGAACTGCTGCTTTACCATTTGCCAAGTACATTAGTTATGACGCTGTCAAGCAAACTATTCTAGAGACGTATAACTTGTTACCTGTAAGTTATCAACGTGCATTTCGTATGTTACAACGACGACAAGATCAAACTTGTGTAGAGTTTGCTTGTGAGATAAAAGTTGCATTTGAGAGATGGTCTAGAGCTGCTAAATGTAACAACTACAACAGCCTTGTTCAGTTGTTACTACATGAAGAGTTTAACAACTGTATGTCTGCTGACACAAAAGAATATCTGATCGATCATACTACCTCGGATATTCTGGAAACTGCAGCATTAGCAGACAATTACGAGATTTCTCACAAACTTGTACGTACTAAAACACAAAGAAACAAGGTAACTAAAGATTGTCCTAGAAGTTGGCAACCTAAATCAGCTGCTCATTGCCGGCCTGATGTACCCGCTACTGTAACTTCTCGTACCTTTACCAGGAAAACTCACAATCCTGAATCTGTCTCTGTGGCTAGACAGAAATCTGATATCGAGAAGAAGAAAGTTAAATGTACCTATTGTAACAGAAAAGGACATACTAGAGAGAATTGCTATAAGTTAGAAAGAGATACGAGATACAGTCGTGCGGCTGGCGCCCCCACTCAAGTCGTATCCTCTTCCGAGCAACAAAGGCACCAAAATCCTAGTAATATCTCTGATCTTACTGTTTTAGATAATGTTACTCAGGATAGATGACTAGCGTCAGAAAGTGTATCTGACGAAAAGTTTCGTTCAGCGATGAGTCCTTACTTTTCAAGAGGTAGAATAGGATTTGACGAATCACATCTAACTGAGATAATTACTTTCAGAGACACTGGCAGTTATCTTACGTTATTAAGAGAAGATGTACTGCCCATAACTGACGATACCTATTGCGAGATAGATGTATTGTTAGAAGCCTATGGTGGGGCTGTTATAAAAGTACCTCTTCACAAAGTTTATATTCAAACAAGCTATTATACTGGTTATATTTCAGTGGGTATATCCAGTGGTGTATTTCCCATCAGGTCAGTGGACTTGTTGATAGGGAACGATATCCTTCATGCTGGTATATGTAAAGAACCACTTGTGATTGATAATAACACTGATGATAATTATGCCATTGAAGCTTGTAGAGAGAAACCTATTTTATTTCCTCTCAGCGTAATTACTAGAGCTATGTCAAAGATTCAACAACCATCCTTGTCTCCTGTTGAGTTAGTGGATGACAATGATTTGGGGTTGAATATGTTGTTTAGTGACGCTCTGCGCCCAGGATCATTAACACTGACTCCCCCCGGTCATCAACCTAGTCAGGACACAACTGGCGTTAAATTTCTAACTCATGATGATTTAATCAAGGATCAGTTTGTTGATCAGTCACTGGAAAGACTGAGAGATATAGCAGTTACTGAGAGTTAAGCTAAGGATCTCGATAATTGTTACTATTACAGTAACGGTGTACTGATGGAGAAAAATACATGTAAGTTGTCAGCTGATAGTGTTTCCACCACAGTCGAGCATCCCGTAGTGTTACCAGTTACATTTCGTGAACAAGCCATTGATTTTGCTCACAATAGTCCCATAGGAGGACATTTGGGTGTCAAGAAGACACTCGGTAAACTGGCAAAACATTTTACTTGGCCAAAGATGAAGGAAACAGTAGCTGATCATGTGCGACGTTGCCACATGTGTCAAGTGACAGGCAAGCCAGCGCATACTCCTCCACCTGCACCTCTCACTATGAGCTCTAGTAGCAAAGTTCAGTTCATCTGGACTAGACATTGTTCAGATTTGTTCAAAAGGTTGAAGCATCTGCTTTCCTCTGCTCCAGTGTTGAGTCCTAATTTCAATCTTTCCATCTTTTTTCATATAGATGCGAGTTGTTATGCAGTGGGTGCTGTGCTACTCCAACAGTCAACATCCACTGATATTCTCCATCTTATATGTTACCATTCATCTAAACTTAAACAACACCAGAAAAATTATGCCACTATTGAGAAAGAGGCTCTAGCTCTTGTGGTGTCCTTGGAACATTTTGACGAGTATTTGGGCACTTCCCCATTTAAAATTTACGTAATTTTATGCCCAAATACCTTTTGTTACTTGCTATGTGGGTGCGGGAGGGAAGAGGAGCGATTGGTGGAATGATGATGTAAAGAGAGTAGTAAGGGAGAAAAAGTTAGCATATGAGAAGTTTTTACAAAGTAGAAGTGATGCAAGGAGGGAAGAGTATATGGAGAAAAAGAGAGAGGTTAAGAGAGTGGTGAAGCAATGTAAAAAGAGAGCAAATGAAAGAGTGGGTGAGATGTTATCAACAAATTTTGTTGAAAATAAGAAAAAGTTTTGGAGTGAGATTAACAAGTTAAGAAAGCCTAGAGAACAAATGGATTTGTCAGTTAAAAATAGGAGAGGAGAGTTATTAAATGGAGAGTTAGAGGTATTGGGAAGATGGAGGGAATATTTTGAGGAATTGTTAAATGTTGATGAAGATAGGGAAGCTGTGATTTCGTGTATAGGACAAGGAGGAATAACATATTGTAGGAGTGAGGAAGAGCCAGTTGTGAGTGTGGGGGAAGTTCGTGAGGCAGTAGGTAAAATGAAAGGGGGTAAGGCAGCCGGGATTGATGGGATGAAGATAGAAATGTTAAAAGCAGGTGGGGATATAGTTTTGGAGTGGTTGGTGCAATTATTTAATAAATGTATGGGAGAGGGTAAATTACCTAGGGATTGGCAGAGAGCATGCATAGTTCCTTTGTATAAAGGCAAAGGGGATAAAAGAGAGTGCAAAAATTATAGGGGGATAAGTCTGCTGAGTATACCTGGTAAAGTGTATGGTAGAGTTATTATTGAAAGAATTAAGAGTAAGACGGAGAATAGGATAGCAGATGAACAAGGAGGCTTTAGGAAAGGTAGGGGGTGTGTGGACCAGGTGTTTACAGTGAAACATATAAGTGAACAGTATTTAGATAAGGCTAAAGAGGTCTTTGTGGCATTTATGGATTTGGAAAAGGCGTATGACAGGGTGGATAGGGGGGCAATGTGGCAGATGTTGCAAGTGTATGGTGTAGGAGGTAGGTTACTGAAAGCAGTGAAGAGTTTTTACAAGGATAGTGAGGCTCAAGTTAGAGTATGTAGGAAAGAGGGAAATTTTTTCCCAGTAAAAGTAGGCCTTAGACAAGGATGTGTGATGTCACCGTGGTTGTTTAATATATTTATAGATGGGGTTGTAAGAGAAGTAAATGCGAGGGTCTTGGCAAGAGGCGTGGAGTTAAAAGTTAAAGAATCACACACAAAGTGGGAGTTGTCACAGCTGCTCTTTGCTGATGACACTGTGCTCTTGGGAGATTCTGAAGAGAAGTTGCAGAGATTGGTGGATGAATTTGGTAGGGTGTGCAAAAGAAGAAAATTAAAGGTGAATACAGGAAAGAGTAAGGTTATGAGGATAACAAAAAGATTAGGTGATGAAAGATTGAATATCAGATTGGAGGGAGAGAGTATGGAGGAGGTGAATGTATTCAGATATTTGGGAGTGGACGTGTCAGCGGATGGGTCTATGAAAGATGAGGTGAATCATAGAATTGATGAGGGGAAAAGAGTGAGTGGTGCACTTAGGAGTCTGTGGAGACAAAGAACTTTGTCCTTGGAGGCAAAGAGGGGAATGTATGAGAGTATAGTTTTACCAACGCTCTTATATGGGTGTGAAGCATGGGTGATGAATGTTGCAGTGAGGAGAAGGCTGGAGGCAGTGGAGATGTCATGTCTGAGGGCAATGTGTGGTGTGAATATAATGCAGAGAATTCGTAGTTTGGAAGTTAGGAGGAGGTGCGGGATTACCAAAACTGTTGTCCAGAGGGCTGAGGAAGGGTTGTTGAGGTGGTTCGGACATGTAGAGAGAATGGAGCGAAACAGAATGACTTCAAGAGTGTATCAGTCTGTAGTGGAAGGAAGGCGGGGTAGGGGTCGGCCTAGGAAAGGTTGGAGAGAGGGGGTAAAGGAGGTTTTGTGTGCGAGGGGCTTGGACTTCCAGCAGGCATGCGTGAGCGTGTTTGATAGGAGTGAATGGAGACAAATGGTTTTTAATACTTGACGTGCTGTTGGAGTGTGAGCAAAGTAACATTTATGAAGGGGTTCAGGGAAACCGGCAGGCCGGACTTGAGTCCTGGAGATGGGAAGTACAGTGCCTGCACTCTGAAGGAGGGGTGTTAATGTTGCAGTTTAAAAACTGTAGTGTAAAGCACCCTTCTGGCAAGACAGTGATGGAGTGAATGACGGTGAAAGTTTTTCTTTTATGGGCCACCCTGCCTTGGTGGGAATCGGCCAGTGTGATAAAATAAAATAACTTGCTATGTCAAATTCAGTAAAGTAACTTAATCCCTCCAGCCCATATTAACTATGTATACTCATGTCATGTCTAATTATTATATTTATATATTCACAGTAGTGTTGTGTGTGAGGAGGAGACATAAGCTGAGTGATGAGTGGGTAGTGTTGTGTGGGCGATGTACTGCGTGACGCAACACTGTCCTGCCGCAGACCCCCCCTTCACTACACACCTTAAGCTGTTTCATACTCAGATGTCCATACTACATAGCATTCCACAACCACTACTTAAGAGTGGAATGCAGTCTCCTCTACTATGATCGAGCCTCAAAGTGCCCTGCTCATCTACGCTATCCTGCCTCTACACTGATGTACATAACCACGAGTATGCAGAGATACGATACTGTGTACTGCCCTAGTCTAGGGGCATATCCTAGTGAAACTGACACTGTTGAATGATAGAAGTGCTTGGCACAAGAGTGACTCTGATTAATATTTATATTAAATTGTATTGATATGAGTAATCAGTAATAATGTGAAAGACATTAATGCAACTCCTAGTGCGACCGTCTGTCGTGTTGGGGGGGGGGGGGGGGGTTGCAACCCCTGAATGGGTTGCAATGATTATTATGTATATATATAATTATTACCTTTTCATTTAATTTTATATTGCTTATATTTGCGATAATAGCTAAATCGTAAATGTATTGCTTTATATTGTTATTTGACGTAGCTTCCTTTGTTAGGTAGGATGTAACATATTATGTGCTCAGTTCAAGTCTTGATTGTCTAACTACTGTAATTATCGCTCCTTGCTCGTTACTCTGCCGGCTTCTGAGCTGCAGTTGTCCACGGAGCTATCACGTGATCGAGGGGGGGGGGTGTCCTCACCTCGCCTAAAGTATTCAGTCTGCTCGAGACTCTCTTGGTGGTTGGACAGATTGTCTGTCTCATTATTCTTGTTAGTTCTGTAGAACTCTGTTCTCAGAACATTGTATAGACTTAGTGATTTTCAACGTTGTACTGAGGTTGTGTGTCACACAGACACTCGAAACATCTCAGGTCCTGAGCTGTAACTTCTCACTTAACTTGTACTGGTATCTGAGTATTATCACAGTCGGGGATTTTCTTATGCTGAACTTAGATTCAGTAGTATGGGAGTTTTGTGACTTTTGTGGAGGATCTGCAGATGGTCCCTACTTAGTGTCGTTATATTATCTCCTTGTTCCTGACTCTGTGTCGCAGTTGCTTGTTATATTGCTATTGGGTTTAGCATTCTTTTTGTTGTACAAGCAGACTGTTCTGATTGCCAGTTGGTCAAGAAGTTAGTTTATTTGAGGACTCTGTCAGTCACTTGTTTAAGTCTAGTTGAGTTGTGAGACATAACGAACTACAGTGGACCCCCGCATACCGTTGGCATCACATAACGTTTAATCCGCACACCGCTCGCTTTTATCACAAAAATTTTGCCTCGCATACTGCTCACCGCTGTTCGTCAGAGACGCGTCCAATGTGCGCCCATAGCCAGCCTCACATGTGCCGCCGGTGGCATTGTTTACCAGCCAGCCTCCGCGGTAACATCCAAGCATACAATCGGAACATTTCGTATTATTACAGTGTTTCTGGTGATTTTATCTGCAAAATAAGTGACCATGGGCCCCACGAAAGCTTCTAGTGCAAACCCTACAGCAATAAGGGTGAGAATTACTATAGAGATGAAGAAAGAGATCATTGATAAGTATGAAAGTGGAGTGCGTGTTGCCGACCTGGCCAGGTTGTACAAGAAACCCAAATCAACCATCGCTACTATTGTGGGCAACAGAAAGGCAATCAAGGAAGCTGTTCTTGCCAAAGGTTTAACTGTGTTTTCGAAACAGAGATCGCAAGTGATGGAAGATGTTGAGAGACTCTTATTGGTGTGGATAAATGAAGAACAGCTAGCAGGAGATAGCGTCTCTCAAGCGATCATAAGCGAAAAGGCTAGGAAGTTGCATGAGGATTTAATTAAAAAAATGCCTGCAACTAGTGATGATGTGAGTGAATTTAAGGCCAGCAAAGGTTGGTTTGAGAGATTTAAGAAGCGTAGTGGCATACATAGTGTGATAAGGCATGGAGAGGCTGCCAGTTCGGACCACAAAGCAGCTGAAACATATGTGCAGGAATTCAAGGAGTACATAGACAGTGAAGGACTGAAACCTGAACAAGTGTTTAATTGTGATGAAACAGGCCTGTTTTGGAAGAAAATGCCAAGCAGGACCTACATTACTCAGGAGGAAAAGGCACTCCCAGGACATAAGCCTATGAAAGACAGGCTTACTTTGTTGATGTGTTCCAATGCTACTGGTGATTGCAAAGTGAAGCCTTTATTAGTGTATCACTCTGAAACTCCCAGACCGTTCAGGCAAAAGAATGTCCTCAAGGAGAATTTGTGTGTGCTGTGGAGGGCAAACAGTAAGGCATGGGTCACTAGGGACTTTTTCTATGACTGGTTACACCATGCATTTGCCCCCAATGTGAAAGATTACCTAACTGAAAAGAAATTAGAACTTAAGTGCCTCCTGGTGTTAGACAATGCCCCTGGTCATCCTACAGACGTGGCAGAGCGACTTTATGGGGACATGAAATTCATTAAGGTGAAGTTTTTGCCTCCTAATACCACTCCTCTCTTGCAGCCCATGGACCAGCAGGTTATTGCAAACTTCAAAAAACTGTACACAAAAGCTCTGTTTGAAAGGTGCTTTGTAGTGACCTCAGAAACTCAACTGACTCTAAGAGAGTTTTGGAGAGAGCACTTTAATATCCTCAACTGTGTAAACCTTATAGGTAAGGCTTGGGAGGGAGTGACTAAGAAGACCTTGAACTCTGCTTGGAAGAAACTGTGGCCAGAATGTGTAGACAAAAGGGATTTTGAAGGGTTTGAGGCTAACCCTGAGAATCCTATGCCAGTTGAGGAATCCATTGTGGCATTGGGAAAGTCCTTGGGGTTGGAGGTTAGTGGGGAGGATGTGGAAGAGTTGGTGGAGGAGGACAATGAAGAACTAACCACTGATGAGCTGATAGATCAACTTCAACAGCAAGAGGCCATACCTGAGGAAACTGGTTCAGAGGAGGGGAGAGAGAAATTGAAGAAGTTGCCTACTACAAAGATTAAGGAAATCTGTGCAATGTGGCTGAAAGTGCAAACCTTTATGGATAAGAATCACCCTCACACAGCTATTGCAAGCCGTGCTGGTGATTATTACACTGACAATGTTGTGAAACACTTTAGGGAAGTCATAAAGGAACGAGTACAGGCCACTATGGACAGATATGTTGTGCGAAAGAAGTCCAGTGACTCTGAAGCTGGCCCTAGTGGCATTAAAAGAAGAAGGGAAGTAACCCCAGAAAAGGACTCGACACCTCAAGTCTTAATGGAAGGGGATTCCCCTTCTAAACACTAACACTCTCTCTCCCCTCCTCCCATCCCATCAATCATCACCAGATCTTCAATAAAAGTAAGTGTCATGTAATTGTGCATGCCTTTTTCAGTTCGTGTGTATTAAAATTAACATTTCATGTGGTAAATTTTTTTTTTTTTCATACTTTTGGGTGTCTTGCACGGATTAATTTGATTTCCATTATTTCTTATGGGGAAAATTCATTCGCATACCGATCATTTCGCATAACAATGAGCCCTCTTGCACGGATTAAAATCGCTATGCGGGGGTCCACTGTACTTGGAGCACTTACATGCATACACATACTTGTACATATTTGTAATATCTTATTAAATGTTAATGTACCAAACGGTACTTAAGAATTATAAATTTGTAATTTGCTTTCAGCACAATAATATTGTACTTAAGAGAAGTGATATTATGTTGATTACTGTGATTAATTTAATTTAATTTAATTTGATAATATACCTCTAGACAGCTTAATGATTAATAAATTTATTAAATTTTAATTTCTCTAGTTAGTAGCCTACCAGTTGTAATCCTGAAGCACTATTGAATCATACTGAATTCTAATGGATAATTGGACAAGGATACTGACTACTTGTTACGAAAACCCAGTAACAGGCTGGATGCTAGAAGGGCAGTCCTTTCTAGTATTCACTGGAGATCTCTAAGCTTTTAGAATCACGTTTTTTGTAACACCCATCTATCCTCCAATAGCTGTTTATATCTTACCCTAACTGCCTCCTCTTTTAGTTTATAAACCTTAACCTCTCTCTTCCCTGATGCTTCTATTCTCCTTGTATCCCATCTACCTTTTACTCTCAGTGAAGCTACAACTAAAAAGTGATCTGATATATCTGTGGCCCCTCTATAAACATGTACATCCTGAAGTCTACTCAACAGTCTTTCATCTACCAATACATAATCCAACAAACTACTGTCATTTTGCCCTACATCATATCTTGTATACTTATTTATCCTCTTTTTCCTAAAATATGTATTACCTATAACTAAACCCCTTTCTATACAAAGTTCAATCAAAGGGCTCCCATTATCATTTGCACCTGGCACCCCAAACTTACCTACCACACCCTCTCTAAAAGTTTCTCCTACTTTAGCATTCAGGTCCACTACCACAATTACTCCCTCTGTATTTTTATTATTTTTTATTAGCACACTGGCCGATTCCCACCAAGCCAGGGTGACCCGAAAAAGAAAAACTTTCACCATCGTTCACTCAATCACTGTCTTGCCAGAAGGGTGCTTTACACTAGTTTTTAAACTGCAACATTAACACCCCTCCTTCAGAGTGCAGGCACTGTACTTCCCATCTCCAGGACTCAAGCCCGGCCTGTCGGTTTCCCTGAATCCCTACATAAATGTTACTTTGCTCACACTCCAACAGCATGTCAAGTATTAAAAACCATTTGTCTCCATTCACTCCTATCAAACATGCTCACGCATGCCCGCTGAAAGTCCACGCCCCTCGCACACAAAACCTCCTTTACCCCCTTCCCCCAACATTTCCTAGGCCGACCCCTACCCCGCCTTCCTTCCACTACAGACTGATACACTCTTGAAGTCATTCTGTTTTGCTCCATTCTCTCTACATGTCCGAACCACCTCAACAACCCTTCCTCAGCCCTCTGGACAACAGTTTTGGCAATCCTGCACCTCCTCCTAACTTCCAAACTACGAATTCTCTGCATTATATTCACACCACACATTGCCCTCAGACATGACATCTCCACTGCCTCTAGCCTTCTCCTCGCTGCAATATTCATCACCCATGCTTCACACCCATATAAGAGCATTGGTAAAACTATGCTCTCATACATTCCCCTCTTTGCCTCCAAGGACAAAGTTCTTTGTCTCCACAGACTCCGCTCACAATTTTCCCCTCATCAATTCTATGATTCACCTCATCTTTCATAGACCCATCTGCTGACACCTCCACTCCCAAATATCTGAATACATTCACCTCCTCCATACTCTCTCCCTCCAATCTGATATCCAATCTTTCATAACCTCATCTTTTTGCTATCCTCATAACCTTACTCTTTCCTGTATTCCCTTTTAATTTTCTTCTTTTACATACTCCACCAAATTCATCCACCAACCTGTGCAACTTCTCTTCAGAATCTCCCAAGAGCACAGTGTCATCAGCAAAGAGCAACTGTGACAACTCCCACTTTATGTTTGATTCTTTATCTTTTAACTACACGCCTCTTGCCAAGACCCTCGCATTTACTTCTCTTATAACCCCATCTATAAATATATTAAACAACCACGGGGACATCACACACCCTTGTCTAAGGCCTACTTTTACTGGGAAATAATCTCCCTCTTTCCTACATACTCTAACTTAAGCCTCACTATCCTCGTAAAAACTCTTCACTGCTTTCAGTAACCTACCTCCTATACCATACACCTGCAACATCTGCCATATTGCCCCCCTATCCACCCTGTCATATGCCTTTTCCAAATCCATAAATGCCACAAAAACCTCTTTAGCCTTATCTAAATACTCTTCATTTATATGTTTCACTGTAAACACCTAGTCCACACACCCCCTACCTTTCCTAAAGCCTCCTTGTTCATCTGCTATCCTTTTCTCCATCTTACTCTTAATTCTTTCAATAATAACTCTATCATACACTTTAGCAGGTATACTCAACAGACTTCTTCTTTCTTTCAACATGCCAGCCGTATCCCACCGAGGTGGGGTGGCCCAAAAGAAAAAACTAAAGTTTCTCCTTTTAAATTTAGTAATATATACAGAAGAAGTGGTTACTAGCCCCTTGCTCCCGGCATTTTAGTTGCCTCTTATGACACGCATGGCTTACAGACGAAGAATTCTGTTCCACTTCCCCATGGAGATAAGAGGAAATAAACAAGAACAAGAATTAGAAAGAAAATAGAAGAAAACCCAGAGGGGTGTGTATATATATGCTTGTACACATATGTGTAGTGTGACCTAAGTGTAAGTACAAGTAGCAAGACGTACCTGTAATCTTGCATATTTATGAGACAGACAAAAGACACCAGCAATCCTATCATCATGTAAAACAATTACAGGCTTTCGTTTTACACTCACTTGGCAGGACGGTAGTACCTCCCTAGGCGGTTGCTGTCTACCAACCTATTACCTACAACTCAACAGACTTTTCCCCATATAATTTTTGCACTCTCTTTTGTCCCCTTTGCCTTTATACAAAGGAACTATGCATGCTCTCTGCCAATCCCTAGGTACCTTACCCTCTTCCATACATTTATTAAATAATAGCACCAACCACTACAAAACTATATCCCCACCTGCTCTTAACATTTCTATCTTTATCCCATCAATCCCAGCTGCCTTACCCCCTTTCAGTTTACCTACTGCCTCACAAACTTCCCCTACACTCACAACTGACTCTTCCTCACTCCTGCAAGATGTTATTCCTCCTTGCCCTATACATGAAATCACAGCTTCCCTATCTTCATCAACATTTAACAATTCCTCAAAATATTCCCTCCATCTTCCCAATACCTCTAACTCTCCATTTAATAACTCTCCTCTCCTATTTTTAACTGACAAATCCATTTGTTCTCTAGGCTTCCTCAACTTGTTAATCTCACTCCAAAACTTTTTCTTATTTTCAACAAAATTTGTTGATAACATCTCACCCACTCTCTTATTTGCTCTCTTTTTGCATTGCTTCACAACTCTCTTAACCTCTCTCTTTTTCTCCATATACTCTTCCCTCTGTATTTATCCAACCTAAATTTGAAACTACCCAAAGTCCCAGCCTCAATAACCCAACTAGGTAGACTGTTCCACTCATCAACTACCCTATTTCCAAACCAGTACTTTCCTATATCCTTTCTAAATCTAAACTTGTCTAATTTGAATCCATTACCCCGGGTTCTCTCTTGGAGAGATATCCTCAAGACCTTATTCATATCCCCTTTATTAGTACCCATCTTCCACTTATACACTTCGATCATGTCTCCCCTCATTCTTCGTCTAACATGTGAATGCAATTTAAGGGTCTTCAATCTTTCTTCATAAAGAAGATTTCTAATGCTATGTATTAATTTAGTCATCCTACGCTGAATGTTTTCTGGCGAATTTATGTCCATTCTGTAATATGGAGACCAGAACTGAGCTGCATAATCCAGGTGAGGCCTTACTAATGATGTATAAAGCTGAAGTATAACCGCTGGACTTTTGTTGGTTACACTTCTTGATATAAATCCCAATCGAATTGCCTTATTATGCATGCTTAGGCACTGCTGTCTTGGTTTAAGGTTGCTGCTTACCATAACCCCCAAATCCTTTTCGTATTTTATACGGCTAAGTTCAACATTATTAAGCTGGTAGGTGCTAGGGTTATGGACATTTCCAAGCTTTAGAACTTTACATTTATCTACATTGAACAGCATCTGCCACTTTTCTGACCACAAATTGAGTTTTTCTAAATCCTCCTTAAGTTGAGAGACATCAACGTCTGAATCGATTATCCTACCTATCTTCGTGCCATCAGCAAATTTGCTATGTCACTAGTAATTCCCTCGTCAAGGTTGTTTATATATTTTATAAACAACAATGGGCCTAAAACTGATCTCTGCGGAATGCCACTTGTTACAGATCCCCACTCAGATTTAACCCCGTTTATGCACACCCTCTGCTTCCTATTAGCGAGCCATGACTCGATCCATGACAGCATTTTTGGCGATCCCCAATGCCATGAGCAGCCACTTTCTTCAACAGTCTCTGATGTGGTACTCTATCAAAAGCCTTACTGAAATCTAAATAAACAATATCGAATTCTTTATCCTGATCAACGGCCTCAAAAGCTTTGCTGAAGAAGGTTAATAAATTAGTTAGGCAGGAACGGCCCCTGGTGAAACCATGTTGAGTATCATTAATCAAATTGTGCCTATCAAGATGGCTTCTTATATTATCAGCTATAATTGATTCTAGTAATTTGCCTACAATTGAGGTTAGGCTTATTGGGTGATAATTTGACAGTAACGACTTGTCCCCTGCTTTAAAAATAGGAATTACATTAGCCATCTTCCACATATCAGGCACTACACCTGTTTGAAGAGATAAATTAAAAAATTAGTTAAAGGTTCACAGAGTTCCATTTTACACTCTTTAAGAATCCTTGAAAAAAGTTCTTCAGGGCCCGGGGATTTATTTTGCTTTAACCGGTCTATCTGTTTGATAACCATTTCGCTAGTGACTGTGATATTGCATAATTTATCATCTTCAAGCCCACTATAAAAATTAATTACTGGGATATTGTCAGTGTCTTCCTGAGTGAAAACCGAGAGAAAATAATTAAGAATAGAGCACATTTCATTCTCCTTGTCAGTGAGATGCCCAGAGTTATTTTTAAGGGGACCTATCTTATCTCTAACTTTTTTCTATAAACCTGGAAAAAACTTTTTGGGTTAGTGTTTGAATCCCTAGCAACTTTAATTTCATAGTCCCATTTAGCTTTTCTTATCCCCTTTTTAACATCCCTCTTAATGTCAATATACTGATTCATAAGATGACCCTCACCTCTTTTAATACGCCTATAAATTCCTTTCTTCTGTCTTAAGATATATTTGAGCCTATTATTAATCCATTTGGGGTCATTTCTATTAAATCTAATTTTCTTATATGGGATAAATGTCCTTTGGGCAGCATGTATTGTGTTATGAAAGCTGTCATACTGATAGTTCTCTTCGTTACTCCCGTCTACAGATGATAAGTGTTCTCTAAGCCCATTGTAATCTGCTAAACGAAAATCTGGGACCATTACTGAATTATTGCCCATTTTTATTTTATATTTTAGTGCCCAACTTTATTGTAAACTTTTCATTTTATTATTACACTATTCTAGTCTTGAGTTAATTACCCAATCTTATACTTGCCCAATTTTACCAATACCTTATTGCCCAATCTATTTTAAACTTTTTATTATTGCCCTTATTATTTGTAAAGTTTATTACCAAATTTTATTATTTACTTTTTTATAATTGCCCTTTTCTATTTTAGACTTTATCACCCAACTTTATTTTACTTTTCTTAACCTTTTGTTACCAATTTTTAAGCTTAAATATTCAACTCCAACTTTAATATTATCCTGTCTACCATCTTACTATCATATTATAACCAAGTCATTGCCATTTTTATTTTCTTATTATTTTTTACTTTCTTTTGCTACCTCATCTTGCACATTTTGTCTTGTCAAATTAAATTTAGTTATACTCTAGTTCTTTTTAACAACTTATATTAGACCTTAGTGCAATTACAAGTGAGAGTCTTGTGCCATTTTAAACTAGTATTTTTTATATTAAGAGATTAAACCTAGTTGTACTTTAGCTCATTCTAGCCCAATACATAGACAACACCAAATTCATTATATTAGACCCTAGTGCAATTACAAGTGAGAGTCTGGTGCTATTTTTAATTTGTACTTTTATATTTTTAGTTTATACTTAGTTGTACTTTAGCTCATTCTAGCACAACACATAGACAATATAAACTTCATTATGTTTATTATTGACTATACTCTATATGACAAAAGTGCTTTAGCTATATACTTGTCCGAACTTCCCACTATTACAGATATCAGTATTAGAACTCACTGCACAATACAGGATATAAATAACCACTATTTAAACCTAGAAGATGAATGATTACGTCGACCCTGATATAAACCTCCACAACATAACACCCAATCAAAACCTACTGGAAAGTAACTGCCTTTATACATATACATCAATGGTCTTCCAAACGCATCTCGACACCTGAACCCCATTCTCTTTGCTGACGACACGACTTATGTCATCTCTCACCCTAATCTTGCAACCCTCAACACCATTGTTAATGAGGAGCTGATCAAAATATCAACTTGGATGACAGCCAATAAACTTACGCTTAACGTTGACAAAACCTACTACATTATGCTTGGTAGCAGAGCAGGAGATGCGCAAATTAACATTAAGATCGACAACACTCTAATTACCAGGCATAATGAGGGCAAATTCCTAGGCCTATACCTAAACAACAACAAGAACTTCAGCACCCATATCCAACACATAACCAAAAAAGTATCCAAAACGGTTGGGATCCTCTCCAAGATACGATACTATGTGCCGCAAACTGCCCTTCTCACACTATACCATTCACTTATATATCCATACCTCACCTATGCTATCTGTGCTTGGGGTTCAACTGCAGCAACACACCTAAAGCCAATAATAACCCAACAAAAAGCAGCAGTAAGAATAATCACTAAATCCCATCCCTGGCAACACCCCCCCCCCCACTCTTCATAGATCTAAACTTACTCCCTGTTCAGTACATCCACACTTACTACTGTGCAATCTACATCTACAGGACCTTAAATTCCAATATTAACCTTGACCTAAAATGCTTTCTTGATAGTTGTGACAGAACCCACAGGCACAACACCAGACACAAACATCTCTATGACATTCCCCGTGTCCGACTAAACCTTTACAAAAATTCAATGTATGTCAAAGGCCCTAAAATCTGGAACACCCTACCTGAAAATTCCAAAACTGCAGACACATTCATCACCTTCAAAACTACCATCAGAAAACATCTTATCTCCCTGATACACCCTGTCAACTAATAATACGAATACCACCTGGTGGTTCACACTTACACTCACTCACCTATTTGACCATAAACAGAAATATCAATCTCAATCTCAAAATAATGAATCTTAACTAGTCAAAAGTTGGCCTGTGATACTCCAATACTGAAACTATGTATAGTGCCAAAACAAAAGCATTCACATTGCTAAACTCACAACTAGTATTTAGTCACTTAGCCATAATACCAACTTATCTCATAATTCTGTAACATTTTAAACCTAAGATTTAATATAAGTCTGCCCGAAATGCCTAGCCATGCTAGGCGTTCTAGTGGTACACTCTGTAATTATTATTTTACTACATGTAAACCACACAATAACCAAATTCTGTAAACTCAGCATTGTAATACTTATAGAGAATAAAGTTTGAATTGAATTGAATTGAATTACACAGCATCACAAGCCAGCACTATCCTAAACAGTGCTAAAAGTCTATCAGTTCTTAACTACAACATCAGGTCCTTAAGCAAACACTATGATGACCTCCTGGCACTCCTTGAGTCGGTAAAGACACCCTTCTCCTGCATCATTCTTACTGAGACCTGGCTTAAGCAGGACACAATTGATATCTACCCTCTACCAGGATACACAGCAATCCACAACTGCAGACCATACCAAGTTAGGAGTGGTATTGCAATCTATTACTCCAACCAACTATCTTGTATTAGCAACACTTGCTTCAGTGGTGAATATGGAGAATACATTTTTGCTAATTTTACTGTAAAAAAACTTAAGACACCTATATTAATCGGTGCCATTTACCGGATACCCCACACAAACATCCCAAATTTCAGTGAGAAATTAAAGTCACTAATAACAAACAGACAAATGAACAAGCACCCCCTTCTCTTAGCTGGAGACTTCAACATCAACCTTGGCCTACTAGATGATCAGCCTGTAACTGATTTCATCAACAATATGAACAACACACTTCTCATACCAACAATAACTAAACCAACCAGACTCACTGAGACAAGTGCAACCATAATAGACCACATATGGATCAATATACTAGCCCCCCTTAAATCAGGGATAATCACAGACAGCACTACAGACCACTACCCAACCTTCCTCTTAACAAACATTAGTAAGCCACCACTGGAATACAACAAAGTTTCATTTAGACTCCATGACGATGCCTCAATAAGGAAGTTCACAGCTGACCTAGAGACTGTTGAATGGCCTACAGAATTCTCCAAGGCCAATGGTATTGACGACTGGACAGACATTTTTCTTAACAAATTACTTAGACTATACAACCAACATTGTCCTATAAAAACGAAACAGATCACGAATAAACGGCTCGGTTGCCCATGGCTAACCAGCAGCATTCTGAAATCCATTGATAAGAAACACCAATATGAAAAGTAATTTAGACAGGGCTTAATACACAAAGATATTCTTAAACACTATTCATCAGTTCTCACCAAAGTAATAAAGAAAGCCAAACAACTGTGCTACTCCAGCAGATTCACTGACACAAGAGGAGATATAAAAAAGACCTGGAAAACACTCTCTCAGATTCTAGGGACCCACAAACTGAAAAAAAACAAGAATATTGTCCTAACTAAACCTAACGAAACACCACTGCATCCCACTGAAACAGCTAACAAGATAAACGGCTTCTTTTCAACCATAGGATCTAACCTTGCCAGTAAAATCCCACGTACCAACGCCCATGCCGGGGACTATCTAGATGGGAACTTCCCAAATGCCTTCTATCTTGTACCAACTGAGCCCACCGAAGTTACTGAGATTATGAAGTCACTTAAAAATAACTCAGGGAACCTGTCTCATGTCCCACCAATATTGTACAAGCGAGCGGCCCATGTCCTCTCGCATGCTATTTCATTACTTTTTAACAAGTCACTAGAAACAAGCACCTTCCCGAAACTACTCAAGACAGCAAGAGTTACACCAATACATAAAGGTGGTGACCCTACAGATGTAAACAACTATAGGCCAATATCAAACTTACCATTGCTATCCAAAATCTTCGAGAAACTCGTGCACAGGAGACTGTATTCATTTATAACAGCACAAAACATACTCAACCCCTGCCAATTTGGTTTCAGGAAAAATAAAACCACTAATGATGCAATTGTAAAAATGCTAGATCTGCTTTACACAGCATTGGAAAATAAGGAATATCCACTAGGAATTTTTATTGACCTACGAAAAGCTTTTGACACAGTAGACCATGGCATCCTACTCCACAAACTTGACCATTATGGTATGAGGCCATGCGCTTGCATATTTCAAATCCTACCTTACTAATAGGTATCAGTATTTCACCATTAAAGACACAGCATCATCAACATGGCCACTTGATACTGGAGTTCCACAGGGAAGTGTTCTTGGACCCCTGCTCTTCCTCATTTACATCAATGAACTTCCAAACGTATCCCAACACCTGAATCCCATTCTCTTTGCTGACGACACGACTTATGTCATCTCTCACCCTAATCTTGCCACCCTCAACACCATTGTTAATGTGGAGCTTCTCAAAATATCAACTTGGAAGACAGCCAATAAACTTACACTTAACACTGACAAAACCTACTATATTATGTTTGGAAGCAGAGCAGGTGCTGCAAAACTAAACATTAAGATTGACAGCACTCTAATTGCCAGACATATTGAGGGCAAATTCCTAGGCCTATACCTCGACAACAACCTGAATTTCAGCACCCATATCCAACACACATCAAAAAAAGTATCCAAAACTGTTGGGATCCTCTCCAAGATATGATACTACGTGCCACAAAATGCCCTTCTCACACTATACCATTCACTCATTTATCCTTACCTCACCTATGCAATTTGTGCTTGGGGTTCAACTGCAGCAATACACCTAAAGCCAATAATAACTCAACAAAAAGCCGCAGTAAGAATAATCACTAAACCCCATCCCTGGCAACCCCCCCCCCCCCACTCTTCACAGATCTAAACTTACTCCCTGTTCAGCACATCCACACTTACTACTGTGCAATCTACATATACAGGACCTTAAACTCCAATATTAACCTTGACCTAAAATGCTTTCTTGATAGTTGTGACAGGACCCACAAGCAAAACACCAGACACAAACATCTCTACGACATTCCCCATGTCCGACTAAATCTATACAAAAATATAATGTATGTCAAAGGCCCTAAAATCTGGAACACCCTACCTGAAAACTCTAGAACTGCAGACACATTCATCACCTTCAAAACTACCATTAGAAAACATCTTATCTCCCTGATACACCCCATCAACTAACTACATAAAAACCACCTGGTGGTTCACACTTACACTCACTCACTCACCCATTTGACTATAAGCACAGAAATACATATCTTAATCTTAAAATAATGATTCCTAACTAGTCACAAGTTTGCCTGTGATACTCCAATACAGAAACTATGTATTGTGCCAAAACAAAAGCATTCACACTGCTAAACTCACAAACTAGTATTTAGTCACTAAATATTTAGTATTTAGTCAACTTACTCCACAATTTGTAATAATTTAGGGTTAAGAATTAATCTAAGTTTGCCCAAAACGCCTAGCCTTGCTAGGTGTTCTAGTGTCCCCCTCTGTAATTAGTATTTTATTACGTGCAAACCACACAATAACCAAAATCTGTAAACACCGCATTGTAATCCTTATAGAGAATAAACTTTGATTTGATTTAATCATACTTCCATTCAATACTAAAGGTAATTGATTTGTGATCGCTTATGCCGAGTTCCTCTGTAATTTCTAAATTATATACAAGGGTTTCCTTGTTTGCCAAAACCAAGTCGAGCAGGTTATTTCCCCTTGTAGGCTCTGTCACAAACTGCTTCAAAAAACAATCCTGAACTACTTCTAAGAAGTTGTTTGATTCTAAATTCCCAGTCAAGAAATTCCAACCAATATGACTAAACTTAAAGTCTCCTAGAATTACTATGTTATCATGCCTAGTGGCTTTAACAATTTCCTCCTATAGTAGTCTCCCTTGGTCCCTATCTAAGTTTGGGGGACAGTATATTACACCTAAAATCAATTTTTCACACCCCTCTGAAAATTCTATCTAAACAGACTCTGTGTTACTTCAGACTTAATACCCGTTTTTATGCAACAGTTCAAGCGATCTCGGACATACAGTGGCACCCCACCCCCCTTCCTGATACTTCTAACTACTTGGAACAATTTAAAACCCTGAATGTGACATTCTGAAGGCATGTCACGACTTTTTGAATTAAACCATATCTCAGTTATGGCAAATACATCAATGTTACCTGCACTAGCACTACGAGTATTAGCATAACGTATATTTAAAGACCCTCCTTTTTCATTAACTTTCCTGCCCATTTCTGTTTTTCCACTAAACCTATTACTGTCCTTGTCGCCTAGTGTCACTGGCTTTCCAATATCCACCTCATTTTGCCTATTACTAGTTCACCTAGTACTCATATTACTACACTGGGACTTCACTGTTTTCCCGCCAAAACCCATACCACTAACTATTCCTAGTTTAAAGTCCTAACAGCTCCCTCCACTGCAGTTGCCAGTGCCCCCACCCCAGACCTAGATAATTCTTTATTACCATAACTATTGTTATGGTAATAAAGAATGTTTGGTGTGTGAATCTCACTACAGTTCACATACACCACAGACAATCATCACTGACATTGTTACCTAACAAAAACTATTATTTTTTTAAATTAAAAAAATAGCGTTCTCTCAGAACGTCGCCAGGAATTGGAAAAGAATTTTCCCTTCCTCAGGCTGAGGTTAAAATGCTAGACTGCCTGTGTCCAGCAGTAACAGACTGGTTGATCAGGTCCTGATCCACCACCAGGCCTGGTCATGGACTGGGCCATGAGGGCATTGACCCCCAGAACAACCTCCAGCTAGGCTGGAGGTTTGAGGAATGCAACCCCATTTTCCACCTAAGTTTTTCAGTTGATAAGTCACAAAATTCATCCTCTGATATAGTAACTCCTCAACCTATGAACACGTTGAGAATCATCTGTATCGTATAATATCATTATTACTGTATTTTTTCCATAAAATGCCTCCAAAAATCACCCTGCATCCTATAAACTGAAGGTCAGTGATGGGAGCTATACGTCTGATGCTGAGCCACTGAAACTAAAACAAGTCTTACAAGCCACGAAATACGGTACAGTAGACTGTCATTTAACACGGTAGCTATGTTCCTGAAAATGCCGTTTTAGCTAAAACTGTGTTAGACAAACTGAAGAACTTATGAGAAAAATAGGGTTACGTTCCTGGGAGCCCTAAAAAGGCCAAACAACTTTTTTTTAGACCTCTAGATCTTATAAAAATAAAAGTGAATATGTAATTGTTCTTCATTATCATGATGTATTATGTTGTTTTTACTGCTTAAGATTACAAATGCAACAGAAATAATAGTATTTCTTACCTTAAATTGTGGGTGCTGGTGTTTGTGGATGATTGTGGAGAGTGGAGAGTTGTGCTGTGGCCCTACTGGGTTGAGGTGGATGGTAGATGTACTGGTACTGAAGTTGATGGTTGTATTGGAGTGTGCATAAATTCTGTAATGGATTTCTGTTCTATTTTACCCCACAGTACATTATACAACCGATGGTAAGGCATCAGCTGCTCTAGACACTGTTTCAGGGTCCTCTTCAGTGAAAGAGTCTAACTTTAAGTCCATCAGTAAATCAGTCAAGTCAGTCAGTAAGTCAGTCAGTAAATCAGTCAAGTCAGTAAGTCAAGTCAGTAAGTCAGTCAGTAAGTCAGTCAAGTCAGTAAATCAGTCAAGTCAGTAAGTCAGTCAGTCAGTAATATAGCCAGTCAGTAAGTCAGTCAGTAAATCAGTCAAGTCAGTATGTCAGTCAAGTCAGTACATCAGTCAAGTCAGTACATCAGTCAAGTCAGTCAGTCAGTCATTACACAAACTCATATTTACCTCATTCTTTTTATGTGCACAAAAAAACACTTCATTACAGTCACAGGCTATCTCTTGTCTAATATCTCTATTTTCTTTGTTAATTCTAAGGCTTAAACGCTTAAACTTTTTCATGCCACTTTCAGCAACACTTGTATGCCTACTGGGTGCCATGATTGCTTGGCAGATTAAAGATATGGCAAGAAAAAGATATAAACTCCTAGCAGAGGATGGTATGTATCCTGCGGGCAATGTGCTCAAATTTTTTTTCCCCTCCCGCGAATCATGTTGAGTTAATTTTACGAAGTGTTATACGAAAATATGCCGCAATTCTTCAATCATGCTATAACCAAAATGTGCCAGACAAAACCGTGTTAAATGACGGTCTACTGTATATCATTAATATGTATATCATTATTATATCTTTTTTTTTTTAACAAACTGGCCATATCCCACCAAGGCAGGGTGACCAAAAAAGAAAAGCAAAAGTTTATCTTCTTAACTTTAGTAGTGTATACAGGAGAAGGAGTTACTAGCCCTTTACTCCCCATTATATCATTATTATACAGAACATACAAGGTTCCCAGTGTGTTCATAAGTTGAAGACTTCCTGCATTATGAATATTATAGACAATTCAGGAGGTCCTCAATATTTCTATGACACTAAAAATTGTTTTATAGTTTTCTTGGAGATCTGTGGAACACAACCCTATTCTCCCCGTGAGTTTTTCCATTCATAAGTCACAAAAATCATTCATATTGAACTTTACAAGACCATAACCCAGGTGAATTATGTTTGTCCTCTGATATACCATTTAATACGACCTGGCTGGTCATCAAATTATTTATATTGTTTGGAAAGTTATGAGCTGTAGCTTAAACCATTTCTTAAAAGGTAACGTTGGCTCTAGTTTTATCATCATACATCTTTAATAAGCCAAGTGTCGTTGATGTCTGCACACCTTCGGCAAGACAGCCATGGAGTGAGTGATGGTAGAAGGTTTCTTCTTTTTTGAGTCACACTGCCCTGGTGGGAGACCACTAGTGTATTAACCCTTTCACTGTCAGGGCCGTAGTACTACAGCATGCAAGCCAGTGTTGGTGCCATAGTATTACGTCAAAATTCTAGTGGTTTCAAATCTACCAGGAGAAAGCTGGTAGACCTACATGTGAGAGAATGGGTCTGAGTGGTCAGTGTGTGCAGAATAAAAAAAAATCCTGCAGCACGCCATGCATAATGAAACCAAAACTCCGACTGTGTTTTGGTTTAACCCTTTCAGGGTCCAGAGGCCAAATTTCAAAGTGCGCACCAGTGTCCAAGAATTTTCAAAAAATAATTTTGTTATTTTTTTCTTATGAAATGGTAGATCATCTTTTTCTGAAGGTAAAAACACAAAAAGTATGAAATTTTATGGAAAACTGACGAAATTATGCTCTTGCGAATTTTGATGTGTCAGCGAAATTTACGTATAGGCGATTTTGAAGAATTTGACTCCTATTTTAGGCCAATTACATTATTCCAGTCGACTAAATTCTTAGCTATTTCACTAGTATTACTTCTATTCTATTGATTGAGCACAAGAATTCACCAAGTCAACTGTTTCAACTACAAAATAAAGTGATCGGAAATTGGTAATTTAGCCAATTTAATGCAAAGTTCAAAATACTCCAGTTTCAAAATAGGGTTCAGAATAAACAATGCAGGCATTCCTGGTGCTAAACTAACATTTCCTCTGTCCATTAGTTACGTTTTCAGGCTTTACTAATGAATTCCATTTTTATTTTTTATTCACATAATGAATTTTTATTGAAACCAAAAAATAGAAGATTTATGCAATATTGTAATAATTGTATAAATACTATCAGCACATTTGTAAACGTATATTAGACACACCAGCAGGCATATATTAGACGTGTGAGGTCATTTGTTTACTCTTGAACATCGGCAAAAATTTAACATTTCTGCTACTTTGAGCTCAGTTTCAAGCCATTTTCAGTACTAAAACCAATCAAAATCATCTCCATTTCTGTAATATGTCTTCCATTCTATCAAATGAGACCAAGAAATCACAAATACAACTATAAAAAACATACGAAAAAACACTGCCAAGTCGCTGTTTTAATCGAAAATTACGGTCTCAGTTTTTTCTCTCATTATGCACTATGTGCTGCAGGATTTGTTTTATGTGGTGCACACATACCACATAGATGTATTCTCTCATATCTAGGCCAAAATTTACTGCTCGCAGCTTATCAGAGTGAGTTGAGCTCATGACGCAGATCTACGGTTTGGACCCTCAACGTAAAGCCGTAGATCTATGGCACGGACCCTCAAAGGGTTAAAATGCTGACTTTGAGGTATATTTTCATATGGTATTTACGGTTGTATTCTCATTACCTTGGTCTCATTTGATAAAATGGAAGATACATTACAGAAATAGAGATGATTTTGATTGGTTTCACGATGAAAAGTACCTTGAAATTGAGCTCAAATTAGCGGAAATGTTGGATTTTTGCCAATGTTCAAGAGTAAACAAATGACGTCACTGTCCAATACATGTCCAATTGGCCAGTCTACTACGCAGTCACAAATGGGGTGACATTATTTATACAATTACATGTATTACAATAATGCAGTAGTCTGCATAACAGTAAATCTTCTATTTTTTGTGTGAATAAAAATTCAAAATGGAAAGCAAGAGTAATATCAGAGGGGCCTGGAGACATGACTAATGAACAGAGAAAATGCTATTTTAGTGCCAGGAATGTCTGCTTTGTTTATTCTGGACCCTATTTTGAAATTGTCATCTTTTGAAATTTGTGTGAAATTGGCCAAATTGCCAATTTCTGACCACTTTATTGGGTAGTTGAAATCGGTAAATGGGTGGGTTCTTGTACTCAATCAATAGAACAAATGGAGTTCTAGCAAAATACCTATGAATTTGGTCGACCCCAACAATGGAATTGGCGGAAAATAGGACTCAAAGTGGCCGAAATTGCCGATGCATATACAGTGGACCCCCGGTTAACGATATTTTTTCACTCCAGAAGTATGTTCAGGTGCCAGTACTGACCGAATTTGTTCCCATAAGGAATATTGTGAAGTAGATTAGTCCATTTCAGACCCCCAAACATACACGTACAAACGCACTTACATAAATACACTTACATAATTGGTCGCATTCGGAGGTGATCGTTATGCGGGGGTCCACTGTATATTGCAGAGACCCCTAACTTCACGAGAGCGTAATTCCATAAGTTTTCCATCAAATTTCGCACTTTTGGTGTCATTACCATAGAGAAAAGATTCTCTATCATTTCAAATTAATTTTTTTTTTTTTTTTAATTCTTTGACACTGAGAGCAAGTTTGTGAGCATGGGTCTTGACAGTGAAAGGGTTAAAATAAAAAAGAAACATACGTAACTAGAAGGTTTGGTTTCATGAATTTCAGATTCAACCAAGAAAACGTTCAATGTTTTCGCCGGCATTTCTTCTCTAGGGTTTGACTGGGGTCACGTTTACCAGAAATAAATCCAAGTTTACTGCATTTTATGGGAAACAAGATGCTCTGGTGCTGAGGATGCTCCTGCCAATTCTGAGTGGCTAAATGTTGGATAAAAAAAATAAATGGTACTTCACCCTCCAAGACACTCAGTAAATTTTCGAGACGAATTTCTAAAAAAAAAAAAAAACAGCAACATCGATGCCATAAAACATGGTAATTGATTTCTACAATTTAATTTTTATGTCTAAATAAGAATTTAGTTTATAAAACCAGCATCTACTTT